>NC_079527.1:495000-575000 GCF_003711565.1 Takifugu flavidus | reverse complement strand
TCCAGGGGACAGTCAGCTGGATTCCAGTTTGATGGGGGGCAGTTTCCGTTCTGTAATTTGCTCTTCTTTTTAGGGTTTCAGGGTTTTGTCAGAGCTTGAGCTTGAGAACATCTCCAGTGTTTTTTTCTTGATGAAACCTGCAGCCCAAAATCACAAACACTCAGAGGGCTTTTCAATCTGCACAGACGTGACCCCCTCTGTCCTTAGACCTTTAAACCGCTTCAGGAAAACCTTTTTACAGAGCCACAGATGAGGGATCCGTGTCCCTGAGAGGGACAGACGTGCTGTAGATGCCACACGTCCAGATGGACATTAACATCGGTAATGTATCTATGTACCTAAGACTTATTGTATAATTGTTGAAGGTATCCATGGTAACAGCAGAAGTCCACGGGCCTAGGTGCATCTTCAGATGTCCTCATAAGGAGCTCCGTACGTTTAAAGGGCAGAGGAAGCAGGAAGGAGAGGTGGGGGCGTATTATAGGAGCAGTTCTGTCTTCACCCTGATTATGAGCCTTATCAAAAAGGTTGGGTTTCCTCATTAGTGCTGCGAAATATGTGTCTCACTAACGATAGTCAGCTTGCAGGTTTCTGAGCAACAACAAGTTGTGGCTCGGTTGTGCGACACTGTAAAACCTGTCATGTGTGCCAAATAAAAGGTCACCCTACTCCACCGTTGTATCCTTTGAGTGGGTACCCGTGGTTGGGCCTGCTGAGTGATCGTTTCCTCACATGAAGACCAGCAGCTAATTGATTTAGATTTTTAGATGCATGTCAACCCCTTTTCCAAGGGACAACAGAACCACTTCTGCAGTATCCAAATGCCTGTTAATTCTTTTTCTCTGTTCAGATCCTGAAAGTTGTTCAAGCTGACCAGGGATCTGGTTTCATGTCCAGGGTATTTGGGTGTGATCTCAAGCAGCTTGGAGTTCCACAAGGACGGGGACGAGGGAATCCACTCCTGGAGAGTTGCAGGAGCCACTGCTGAGCCCGGCTCCCGTCTGCACCCGTTCTGGCCAACAGGGCCGATGGTTTTAGCTGCTTTTGGACAGAGTTCTGGAGCTCAGCAGAGTTACAGGGAAGTGGAACTGAGACAGTTTATGGTCTAATGTTACAGTTGACTAAAAATAGGTGAATAAAAAGACACTTTGACCGTCAAACCTCCACTGTTCGTTCTGCACATCAACACAAGTCCCCCCCCCCCCCCCCACACACACACACAAACAGGAAGTGAATGTGACTCAAATATGACAATCAGAAGAAAGTTTATTGCACACCACATTAAGACAACATTGATGTAACAGTCACAACTCTAATTTCAGCTACACTCACTTAATGACAACAGTCATTTCTTGATAATTGGACTTCTGTCTTAAATTAGAGCTCCTGCTTCTCCTCCCCTCTTTATATCCCTCTCCACAGCTCTGCTCTTGGCACTTGACGGCATGTTTTTTTTTTTTAAATACTTTTTATTAAGGAGAAGAATACTTTTTCTAAACTACTTTTAACAAAAATACTTTTTATTTAGTGATTTTTGAGTAACATTATTCAGGAATATAGAAGTGCACTTGTTAGCATGTTGGTTCTTGTGGTCTATAAACTGTTAGTTATTACAGTTTTAAAGCTGTGTTTACTGTATTATTGATTGTACAGTACAGTATTAAAGCTGTGTTTGTGGATGTCATTAAAGGCAATCTTTAAAAAAGTTGATATAAATGGAAGAAATTTAAAAAAAAAAATGATATATTTGAACTTTCAACTGTGTTATTATCTTGATTTATTATGTAATTGTAATTCAGATTATTTTAGGAGATTGGAGCCTGTTTTTCAATCCTGTTTAGATATTTTTGAACCACTTAGATTGCTGAAGTCGAGTTTGCATGGTTTTAGCAAGTAAGTCAGATTGCTGTTCAAGTAAATATATAACTTAGAAATGCTAAGTCAGTCCAATTTAGATAAGTGTGTTATATGGACTGAAGCGAGTAAATTTAACATGCAATCATTTAGTAGAATAAAATTGTATTCCTGAGTAGTCTTTACTAAGTCAAGAGTATTCTAAACTAAGTTATCAAGTACACTCTACTTGATTGTTTTAGTTGCTTAAACTCATTTGTAAGTGTACTCTACGAAGGAAGTGCTAGTTAGTACAACTTAAAATAACTAGTTCTCTTTACTTGTTTTTTTTAAGTGCAATCGGTTTGCATGCTTTTTTTAAGTAATGATAACTAATTGGATTTTACAGTGTAGTTGAGTTTTCTGGTTTTCAAACTCAAAGACTAATCTTAGAGAAAGGACACCTACTGTCCTCCCCCGTGTCCAATCTCGGGTTCTGGTGCCGGTCCGGATCCCAGGGAGTTGACAGCCTTGACTTTAATCTCAAATGGGGTGTATGTTCCAGTGTTTTGGACTAAAAACGGAGGAGACTTCACTTCGGCGGAGTTCCAGCGCGCGTCCCTCTTCCCGGCCTCCCGCCATGACACCTCGTAGAGGAAGCCGTGGCCGTTGTGGTACATCTTGTCCATCTCCTGCGAAAAAAAGCATTTGGTGAAGAGCAGCAACACCAGCATCAGAGTAGTATGCAGGAGAAACACTCACATCCCAGGTGATGACCAGACTGTCTGGGACTGCGGACTCGCTGCGGACACCCGTGGGGTTCCGATCAGGGACTGGAGGAAGATGAAACAAAGGCCTTAGAGTGCCTCCTCGGGGAGCACGATTCAGGTTGGGTTCATGAGCAGATACCGGCTGGTGAGGTTCTGTAGGTGTCCGAGGGCTCGCTGGGGTCACTGCGGCCCACCTCGTTGACAGCGATGACCCGGAAGCGGTACGTGCAGAAAGGGCGCAGGCTGAGCTGCACGTGTTGCACGTCGGCCGGCACTTTCTTCATCTCCTCCCACTTCCACTTCTTCCCCTCTGTGTGCTGCTCCTCACGGAACTCCACAATGAAATCTGGCACGAATCAAAACCCGTGAGATTATCGGTGTTGCCAGGCAGCGTTCAGACCAGACGGCTTATACGGTACACGTTTACACGTGCTAGGCTAGAGTTCTGTACCGATCATCGGGCTGTTGTGGGCGGAACCTGGGGTCCAGTTGAGGGTCAGGTTGTGGTCCGTAACTTCAGACAAAGACAGATATTTGGGAGGGTCCGGTCGGTCTGAGGGTCCAAAATAAAAGCAGCGAGAGATGAGCTATCTTTGAGGGGACATCTGTTCGTTTAGAGGTTAGCATATCTCAGATGGGCCTCAAGTAGATGTGTGTTTTAACAGACGTACCCACGACGGTGATGGACCCCATGGCTTTGACGTGGTCCAGGAGGGAGATGACCTCACAGGAATACTGAGCACTGTCGTTGAACTGGATGTTGGACACTTTCAAGGTGCCGTCCTCGAAGACAGAGTACCTTCAGAGGGACATGGCAGCATCTCAGTGAACGTCTTCACAGGTAAAGATTAAAGTCAGGAGGAGCATGTGCTCATGTCTCCTCAGTGGGTTTCTGGTTTTACTTGTTGGCCGTTTCAGATCCCATCAGTTTGTGTCCATCTCTCCTCCAGACGACCTGGGCCGGAGGCAGCCGAGGGTCCGTGTAGAATCCACAGGTCAGCAGGGCGTTGGTCCCTCGGAGGAATCGGAGGTTCTGAGGGGGCGCCGGTATGACCGTCCGTCTGACAACAACAAGCCAACATCAGCCTTCCTGCCACCATATGACCACCCCTGCACTTTCCCTCCGTTACGTGTTAATGTGTATGTGTGTGTGTGTGTGTGTGTGTGACAGGGACTGACTGTAGACTTCCAGGTGAGCGTTGATGGAGACGTTGTTGTTGTGTTTCACAGAGCAGCTGTAAACTCCGGCGTCATCGTGGTCGACCTCAGATATCACCAGTGTCCCGTTAGTCATCAGAGAGACGCGAGGGTCCGAGAGCAACGGGAGTCTGTCCTCACCCTCCCTAAACACACACACACACACACACACACACACCACACACACCACACACACACACACACACACACACACACGCACACCACACACAGATCAAAGATTTGTGTCTTTCTTGTATGATAACAACTGCAATTGTAATTTGACAGCAGTATTGGGTCTTTACAGGTCTCGCTGCCTCCCCGCGGTTTTTACTGGCTCCGTGTGTCTCACCTGTACCACAGGAGGCGATACAGCACACGTGTGTGTCTCACCATGTAATGTCTGGTCGTGGGGAGCCGAAGACTTCACAGTCCATCAAGATGTTCCTTCCCTCTGTGACTCTGTACAGCAGCCCGTCAGAGGTCAGAATCTGAGGGGGCAGTTCTGACACACACAGACCACATCAGTCCACATGGTAGGGTCAAAGGTGAATTACCCCCCACTCACACAAGCAGATAGGCTGTGGTACCCACTTACCGACCACATGGAGGAAGGTGTTGAGGAGGGCGGAGCCATGTTTGTTTGTTGCCTCGCACTGATAAACCGCCGTGTCAGCAAGCACCACATCCCTCAGGATGAGCGTGCCACCAGACACGCTGCGCCGAGGCTCTTCGTCCACCTCTGCACCGAAGTTAAGGGGAACGAAGGGGTGTTAAAGGAGCAGGTCGGTCATCCGTTCATCCAGGTGCAGTCTGGGCGTTTGTACCTGTGATGTTCCGACCGTTGATGCTCCAGGTGATGGACGGCGTAGGGATGCCTTCAGCCTGACAGTCCAGGTGGACAGTTTCTCCAGGGGAGTACAGCTGACTGGCCGGCTCCTTGACCCAGTAGGGGGCCGCTGGGACCAGAACACAACACTGTTGATTCATGGTTATGGTCCCATTATTCCATCTGAAGCGGACATGCTGACCTTCCACAGTCACGGTGAAGGAGTGCGTGGTGAAGCCATGGCTGTTCAACGCCTTGCACTCGTACTCGCCGTCATCGTTCAGGCCGATGCTCTCGAAGTGGAACCAGCGGTTGTGCTTGTCCGGCTGTCCGCTGGTCTCCCCCAGTCTCCCATCCTTCTTCTTCACTCCCACCACCTTGGTGTGGGTCTGTGGAGAAGGAGCATGAGAGCTATGAAACCTGACAGGAAATTATAGTGTTCCACGCATTAGCATCATTCGGGCTACTCTCAGCCCTTCTACCCGATGGTGGAGCGGCCTCCAGAGCTCTGTCAGAGCAGGGGCCACCCTCTCTGCTCTTCTAAGAGCTCCTGCTTCTCCTCCCCTCTTTATATCCCTCTCCACAGCTCTGCTCCGGTAGTTGGGAGTTGTTCCAGGTAGTTTAGGACTGTTAGCTACTATTTTATTCACACTGGACACCTGGTGGCTTGTTTGTCAGTCGCTTTGGGCAAAAGCATCTGTGAAATGACTCTAAAAGAAACACACACAAACACAGAACTGAGGTCCTTACAGGCCTTTAGGTATACACTCCAGGGTGACCCTGTGGCCCCTGAGGGCCAGCACAGAGCTGTGGGGACCAGTGTGTTTGAAGAAGTGAGGTTTTCTAGCTTGAGCCACGTCCTTACCTGGATGGAGGGATGGAAGGAGAGAGAAAGTCAGCGTTTCTGATGATTTATTTAACAGTTCAAAGGTTTGTGGCCCCAATTCTGCTGAGACTTGGTGGCTCTTGCGTTTACTCACTGGGCACCACCGTCAACGAGATGACACTCTCGGTCAGGATGGTCCTGGCAGCCAAGTACTGAGCGTTGCACATGTAGTCCTTCCTGCTGTCGTTCCTCAGGAGGTTGGAGAAGTAGAGGTTCCCGTCCAGACCGACCAGCACCCTCTCGCTCTGGCTGATGTGCACCATCACTGCCAACAGAACATAAAGGGAATAAAGACGGAGAGCCTGGGTTCCTCAGCTCAGCCAAACCCCCGAGGAAGCAGATGAACAGGAAGGAGGAGCTACAGAGAGCTCTGCAGTCATTAATCTGAGTAGTGCACGTTGTCCCAAACCACCAAGGGATGGAGGGATGCCAGAGGCCACACTCACATTTGTCCATCCAGTGGATGAATGGAGGAATGGAACTTTCTGGAGGGTTGCAGGACAAGATGATGCTCTCTCCCTCGTAAGACTTCTTATGGACCTGCTGCTGTCTGAGGAGCACCGGCTGAGCTGAAACACAGGGTCCACCATCGTCATCACCTTCATCAGGTCAAGCCAACCGACCTCAGCCCTGACTCATGTCAGACCCACCCTCTACGATGACCTGCACGCTCTGCGTCATGGCGGTGCCGTAGATGTTGGTGGCGTAACAGCGATAGTGGCCTTCAAACTGCTGCAGAGGCTCCTCTTCCTCAGCCATCAGCGTCCCCGAATGAAGGCCCGACCGTATCAGCACTCCGCCTTTCACCCAGTGGAACCTGCAGCAGACATGGAACACGCCACTGTGAGCGTTCAATTCCTGTTCAGGCGGAAGTTCAGAAGAAGGAGACCGAGACCAGAGGTTCTCATCCAGAGGTGTGAGGGAGGTGGAGGACAGAGGTGTGACTGTGTGTCTGTGTGGACCTACGTGGGTGGGGGGTTACCCGTGGCCTCGCAGGGCAGATGGATGTCCACTGGAGAAAAGGCTGTGATGGACTTGGGCACCTCAAAGAGCACCGGAGGCTGGGACACTGAACACAAACACAGAAGTCAGCCGCTGCACGTGCATGTGCACGCTTCCACACAGAGTCCACCTGACTTTCATCGCTATCATACAGGACATAGACATGTCCTGGTTCCATCCAGCTGCTCCTGAGCTAACCACTTCCTGCTGAACCGTCGGCCGTTAGCAGACTGTCCACCCCGGCGGCTAAGCTAACCTCACCCGCTTAGTAACACACGTCTTTGGAACACACGCTTTTATTTAAAGCCATCATTCCAAATGTAAATCAGATTATTATTCCGGAGTGAACTTTGATCTTTGGTCTGAGGTGATGGAGGTCATGGAGAACCTCCAGCATCACTGACAGGAACTTACCGGTACTGTTGCCCGCTTTGTCTGTTAGTCCAGAGGGAAGCATCAGAGAGAAACAGAGACACAGACAGAGTTAGTGGAACGATCTGATCCCTCAGCCTCCCCACCCTCCCTGTCTCAGCTCACACACCTAGGCTGACCTCTGACCTCTGAGAACCAGTTCAGACCAGTCTACCAGCTTCATGTGCACCGGGTCACTGCCCCCTGCTGGTTGTCCCAACCCTCCTGTCCGTGGCTGCATGTGCACCGGACATGTGTGATGGACGCAATACTCACAGTGTTTGGGGATTTGGATGGCTCCCAGAGCAAGAGGAGGTGTTGTGATGAGGAAGGTGAGGGGGGAGAGGAGGAGGAGGAGGGGGAGGCCAGGGGCCAGACACCCCCTAGAGCTCCTCCACCAGCGCTGTGACACACACATCTTTCAATGTCCCATGAAAAGAGATGCGGGACGCCCACACGATCATCAACTCACAAAACTGACCACTCCTCCTTTATCTCTTCTCCTTTTTTTATTCTTCTCCTCTTTCTTCTTCTCCTCCTCTTTCTTCTTCTCCTCCTCTTCTTCTTCTGCTCCTCTGGTTTGGTTTCCAGTCCTGAGTCGTGTCTTTTCTGCTGGTTTTGCACCGATGCTGCAGTGTTACATGAAACACACCCTGCTGAGCTCTGCCTCCGGTCCTGCCTGCTACTCTCTGATTGGCTGCTAGCACAGATGACATCAGCCTCCTTCATGTACCCTCCCCTCTCCTCTGCTCTCCTCTCTTCTCCTCTCCTCTCCTCTTCTCTCTCTCTCCTCTCCTCTCCTCTCCTCTCCTCTCCTCTCCTCTCCTCTCCTCTCCTCTCCTCTCCTTCCTCCTCTCCTCTCCTCTCTCCTCTCCTCTTTCTTCCTCCTCTCCGCTCCTCTCCTCTCTCCTCCGCCCTCCTCCCTCTCCTCTCCTCTCTCCTCTCCTCTCCTCTCCTCTCCTCTCCTCTCCTCTCCTCGGCCTCTCCTTCTCCTCCTCTCCTCTCCTCTCCTCTCCTCCCTCTCCTCTTCTCTCCTCTCTTCCTCTCTGCCTCTTCCCTCTCCTCCCTCTCTCCTCTCCTCTCCTCTCCTCCCCCCTCTCTCTTCCATCTCCTCTCCTCTGATCCTCTCTCTCCTCTCCTCTCCTCTCCTGCTCCTCTTCCTCGGGATCCCTCTCCTCTCCTCCCTCTCCTCCTCTCCTCCTCTCCTCCCTCTCCTCTCTCTCTCTCTCTCCTCCTCTCCTCCTCCCCCTCTCCTCTATCCTCTCTCTCCTCTCCCCTCTCCTCCCGCTCCTCCTCTCCCCGCTCCTCTAGTCATTCACTTGTTTCGTTTTGTGTAAGTCAAATCTGATCATTTTGTCTTTAATTAAGACGATTCTGGGATGTTTTGGATTGTTCAGGCCACCTGTCGCTGTGTTTGTTTTTTGTTTGTTACTAACTGTTAAAGGTAAAAGCTGTGATAGTTGAACAAAAAGCGTCTTTAAATTGGAAGATAAAAAAATCAACAATAGTAAAATATAATTGTCTAAAATATGGTCTGCATGCATGGTGACTCCTTCCTGTCAGATATAAGCAGCTGGGACAGGCTCCAACCCGCGGAGGGACGATATAGAGATTTATAATTATTCATTTGATCATCTTCACTGGTGTAACACAGCGCCCTCTCTTGGTCGAAGAGAGAATTACTTGTGCATTTGAAAGACTCGTTTCAACGGGATGATAAATATTATTTATGGTTTCTCCATGAATGAAATGAAACATGTGTGAAACGCTGGACAGTTCTGTGTGGCAACGATAAATTCAGCTTGGCTGAGGAATACAGCAGGTTGAGATGGTTGAGGGTTGATGAGAGAGAGGAGGAACCTTCTGAGGATCTGGATCCTGTGTGTGTGTGTGTGTGTGTGTGCTTGTGTGTGTGTGGTGTGTGTGTGTGTGTGTGTGTTGTGTGTGAGATGATACAAGGACATTAGGAGATAAACAATGATCTTCATCTGCTGTATCGATCACTGCTCTTTAACCACTCACACACACATACACACACACACACACAGTCTTCCAAGTTAAGTGGATTAATCCTTGAGCGAGTGAGGGCAGGGTTGGGGGAGATAATGAAGCTGCTGGAGGAAACTCGATCAGCTGATCTCAGTCCTTAGCAACATGCTAACAGGCTTCTGTGGGTCAAGACAACAATAAATGTTTCTCATCGAGGCAGATTTTATAAATACTCTGGTAAAAATGAGTCTTTCTGATGCCACCCGCTGGTGCACAAAGAAGATAAAGACAAATCCTGTTTGGAAAGAACCAGGAACCGGGCCAGAACCAATTGTTCCCTTCCTGTCTTCCAAGAACAATAACAAATAGTTTCACACACACACACACACCCACACAACACACACGCACACACAGCACACACACACACACACACACAAACACACTTTGTTCTGGTTTTGCAAGTTTCATGAGGATCTGTTTCCTGCAAGTGTTCTGTCTGCGTGAGGAGGAGGAGCCAACCGGGAAACCACCCAGATGTGGTCCAGATGTGGACTGATTGTGTTGGGTCACTGTGGTCTGACTGTTGCACAAGAACCCAGAATCATAATCAGAATCAGAATCAGATTTATTTATTGCCATTGTTCATGTAGTACACAGTATTATACAAGCTAGGAATTTGTCTCGGTGTGACGCTGCAACATTCAACATAGAGAAGACAATAAACACTAGAATGAGATAAATAAGATAAGACATATACGTTATATATATATATATACATAGTAAGGAGTAATAGTAAGGAGGAAAAATAGTCATTCAGTCCAGACACCAGCTTCAGGTCTGACGAGGGACAGTGGCGGAAGAGGAGAGGAGAGGAGAGGAGAGGAGAGGAGAGGAGAGGAGAGGAGAGGGAGGCAGAGGAGCAGAGACAGGACATTCCAGGACAGTACAGACAGGACAGGACCAGACAGGACAGACAGGACAGGACAGGATGGGAGGAGGTGAGAGGAGAGGAGAGGAGGAGAAGAGGAGAGGAGGGGAGAGGGGAGGAGAGGAGGGGAGGAGAGTTATCTGAGAGGAGGAGGAGGAGGAGGAGAGGAGAGGGGAGGGGAGGAGTCGGGGAGAGGAGAGTCATCTCCTTTTTGTTCTTCCTTTTTTCTTTCTCTTCTCCTCCTCTCTTCTCTCTCTTTTTCTCTTATTTTCCTTCTCTTCTCTTCTCTTCTCTTCTCCGCTCTCTGCCTCTTTTTTTTTTTTCTTAGGACTTCAGATCTTCCTCTTCTCTTCTCTTTCTCGTCTTTCGAGCTTCTCTTCTAGAGGAGCTTCTTCTTTCTTTCTTCGCTAGGTCTTCTAGGAGAGGAGAGACCATGACTCAGCAGGGTTCCAGCATCCTGGTGATCAGGTGATCATGTTTTTGGACCCTGGCAGCCTCGGCCTCTAGCAGCATAGCTAAGATAGTAACCTAATAATTAGATAATTACTTCTATATTATTTTATATATATTATTATATAACCTAATGATTAGACGACCCCCTAAGTATGATGTTTATCTGTCTATGATAGTAACTGGAACTACAGAATTAGTAACAATAAGCTTTTTCAAAGTAGGTTTTGAGTCTGATCTTAAAAGTAGCGATGCAGTCAGCCTCCCGTACCTGGGACAGGAGCTGGTTCCATAGCAGGGGGGCCTGGCCCCTGCAGCGTATAAGTGAGCCAGCACCTCCGGGGGGGGATGGTATCAGTCAAACTGGATGTGACAGCCATTCCTAAGGCTAAATGGTAGCAGTCATATCCAGGGGACAGTCAGCTGGATTCCAGTTTGATGGGGGGCAGTTTCCGTTCTGTAATTTGCTCTTCTTTTTAGGGTTTCAGGGTTTTGTCAGAGCTCGAGCTTGAGAACATCTCCAGTGTTTTTTTTCTTGATGAAACCTGCAGCCCAAAATCACAAACACTCAGAGGGCTTTTCAATCTGCACAGACGTGACCCCCTCTGTCCTTAGACCTTCAAACCGCTTCAGGAAAACCTTTTTAACAGAGCCATGAGGGATCCGTGTCCCTGAGAGGGACAGACGTGCTGTAGATGCCACACGTCCAGATGGACATTAACATCGGTAATGTATCTATGTACCTAAGACTTATTGTATAATTGTTGAAGGTATCCATGGTAACAGCAGAAGTCCACGGGCCTAGGTGCATCTTCAGATGTCCTCATAAGGAGCTCCGTATGTTTAAAGGGCAGAGGAAGCAGGAAGGAGAGGTGGGGGCGTATTATAGGAGCAGTTCTGTCTTCACCCTGATTATGAGCCTTATCAAAAAGGTTGGGTTTCCTCATTAGTGCTGCGAAATTTGTGTCTCACTAACGATAGTCAGCTTGCAGGTTTCTGAGCAACAACAAGTTGTGGCTCGGTTTGCGACACTGTAAAACCTGTCATGTGTGCCAAATAAAAGGTCACCCTACTCCACCGTTGTATCCTTTGAGTGGGTACCCGTGGTTGGGCCTGCTGAGTGATCGTTTCCTCACATGAAGACCAGCAGCTAATTGATTTAGATTTTTAGATGCATGTCAACCCCTTTTCCAAGGGACAACAGAACCGCTTCTGCAGTATCCAAATGCCTGTTAATTCTTTTTCTCTGTTCAGATCCTGAAAGTTGTTCAAGCTGACCAGGGATCTGGTTTCATGTCCAGGGTATTTGGGTGTGATCTCAAGCAGCTTGGAGTTCCACAAGGACGGGGACGAGGGAATCCACTCCTGGAGAGGGTGCAGGAGCCACTGCTGAGCCCGGCTCCCGTCTGCACCCGCTCTGGCCAACAGGGCCGATGGTTTTAGCTGCTTTTGGACAGAGTTCTGGAGCTCAGCAGAGTTACAGGGAAGTGGAACTGAGACAGTTTATGGTCTAATGTTACAGTTGACTAAAAATAGGTGAATAAAAAGACACTTTGACTGTCAAACCTCCACTGTTCGTTCTGCACATCAACACAAGTCCCCCCCCCCCCACACACACACACACACATACACACACACAAACAGGAAGTGAATGTGACTCAAATATGACAATCAGAAGAAAGTTTATTGCACAACCACATTAGGACAACATTGATGTAACAGTCACAACTCTAATTTCAGCTATACTCACTTAATGACAACAGTCATTTCTTGATAATTGGACTTCTGTCTTAAATTCTGTAGAATCCCGAGTGGACAGTGGGGCTCTGCGCCAGCCTGGCTCCTCTTGATGATTGACTTAAAGACTGATTTATGGCAGTGATAAGGAGGAGAGTGAGAGTAAGACAGACACCCTCAAACTTCCAGCTACATGTATTGGGGAATTGGAATTTCAAGTGCCTGTTGAATCTCAGACAAAATTATATGAAAAAGACCCAGGTTCATTTTTGGAAAATTATGAATCAGAATCATGGGAAGAGAGTGAGTGTGAGTATAGAGGTTTACCACTGACAGGGGCCATAAACATTGAGGAAGTGGGTCAAACAGGAATACACACTCGTAAGGGGCCCATTTCAGGACTGCCGCAGTTCCAGGCCCCTCTGATACAGAAAAGAGGAGGACAGGAACCAGTATATGTTCCGTTTGCTATCACAGACATTAATTGTTTGGGGGATAAGGTGCCCCCACCCGCAGAGGGAGGCGGCAAGTGGATGTCCAGCCTTTTCAGTTTAACACAGAGCATGCAGTTGGCGATGGGAGACTTTAGAGGAATTTTAGGGAGACAAGTCTCTCTCTGGGATTTGGATAAAGTTGAGGTAGCAGCAGGCATTAAAGACAGACCTAATGCTGCACGTTTTGGGCCTTGTGCAACCAGGGTTGGTGAAGCTATGAGACAGGTATTTCCAATATCACCAGGAGCAATGCAGAATCTAAGATTTAAGTGGGAGGAAAGTGATCGGCACATGGGTTCCTTATGAGGTGTAAAGAGGAATGGATGTGTGCCACAGGGTGCCATCCTGGCTCAGATAATTTACACACCACTTTGATTCATCAGGCAATAATTTTAGGACTTCCACAATCAGTGAAAGAAGCCATGGAAGGAAATCCTAACCTTCCAGGCAGTACGGCGGATGTCTGGGAGAGACATCTTTCACACCACATCAACACAAGTGAATGTGACTCAAATATGACAATCAGAAGAAAGTTTATTGTGCAACCACATTAAGACAACATTGTTGTAACAGCCACGACTCTAATTTCAGCTACATTCACTTAATGACAACAGTCATTTCTTGATAATTGGACTTCTGTCTTAAATTCTGTAGAATCCCGACCGGGCAGTGGGGCTCCGCGCCAGCCTGGCTCCTCTTGATGATTGACTTCATCTCCTGCCAGATGAAAATAGAACCTCTCCCCTAATTTCATTCAGATTTAAATTCCTCTGCACCACTAAAATATCAGCTACACACAAGAGTTTAGATGGAAGGAATACCGTAGGTCCACCATGAGCACAGAACACAGAACACGGAACACACTGCAGCATGCAGCTACAAAGAAAAATTACTCAAAAATAAAAAATATTGGGTAAAAAATAGACTCTTACAAATGTTTGGCTCAGAGGTCGTTTGAATACAAAAGGACAAATCTGGGATTAAAATCCCAAAAAAGGTGTTAATTCTGTGAGTTGAACTAGTTCAGTGAGGTAAACCAGTGGGTGGGTAAATGTAATGGGGCGTTCAGGCAAAACATCAAAGGTTCCCAAGTTACACGTCGGAGCTAAATGGTTGATGGTTTCCAGTCTGTAACCATGAGTTTCTACTGGGAATTGATGTGCTCACCATACAAAGAACATGCACCTGACCCTGTTGACATGGTGATGCTTACTTTGAAGGGAGAACTGTTGGAGATGTGGGTTAGTTGGACATGCTCATCATATTTTCCATTAATGCCGTGACTCTACAAGGGTTCCTGGTAGGGTTCTACAAGGACTCAACAAGGGTTCCTGGATCTTCAGCTCCAGCACAGAATTCTCAACGTTGTCATTAAAGTTTCACTCAGTTCCCCAGAGTCCTGATAGAACCAGTGCACTTTAGTGGACCTGCATTCTGGATCAACTGGAATTGAACTAATATTTACAGGAGGTCCAAGTGGACCGGTCCAAACCCAGTCACTGCTTCTCTCCCCTGGAGCCACAGGATGAAGGGCAGAAGGTTCAGGTGTAAGATGAAGCCGTCTCTTCGGCAGGTTAACGTCCTCCCATCACACCGTGGTCACAGACAACAGCGGGTTGTAAATTTTCTTCCCGTCAGGGGACCTTGAGCCATGAGCCAACAGCTCCTTTATGGTGATCCAGTTGTCAAGGATACGGCGGTTCCTCCTCCTCATGATTTTCCTCTGGCTCAGGGACAGGATGTTGCTGCTGGGGTGAAGCTGGGGGTTGTCACTACCTCTGGGTGGCGATGAAGAGTCCCTGAACATAAACCCCCAAACACTTACATCCCTCTTTGAAATCAGGCCCTTTAAAATCCTGTGTTTGTGTAATGAATGACTGATTCTGCACCTGTCTCCTCTCAGGTAGTCCAGCCGGCTCTGCATCATCAGCTCTCTTCTTCGTCGGTGCTCTCTAGCCCTCAGCAGCTGCTGTTTCCTCTCCTCTTTGCTCCAGTATCGGCCCTGTTGGACAGAGAATAAACTGGTTTTAACATACATTTTAGACTGAATGTGGAACTATTTACTCAACCTATGTTTTAGTTTTGTGAACCAATAGTTTTCTCCACGCTACGGGAACTGAGTGTGAAGTGATTGCTATGAATATCGACACCTGCAAATCTGACACCCATGTCCTCAGAAAAGGCTGGAATGCCCTCTCTGCGTCAAGGATGATGCTGCTCTGTACCTGCTTCATCTCACTGGCAGCATCATCATCAGTTGTCATGCCGCTGCGCTCCTCTTTGATCTTCATGGCTCTGGCCTTCAGGAGACGATCTCGGACTGGCCGCTTGGTCACATACCGAGTGCCGTCACTGCGAATCTTCACCTGTAAAATAGTGTCAAAGCTGGTTTCTTTGTGTAAAGGAAACTAAACCTGGACAGTATCAATACTCCAAACCTCCTCTGCATCAATGCCGACAGAGGAATCTTACATTCTATATGATAGCAGGTGGATGTTACCATCTCTGCAGCATTCCACATCTGGAAATGCCTCAGAAGATGCTTTTGACTACCAGAGGATGAGTTTGGGTTTTTTGGGGGTTGGTTCTGGTTAACAGTTTTCACACATCACCTTCCACTCCATGCGCTGCGGTGAAGCCGTTGATGATGAGTGCGTCATTCCCAACGGTAAAGCTAGCCCTAAACGTGAGAGGCCGACCTGGTGGTCTTCCAGCCCACAGGGTGCACTGGTGATACTCCTAGGACTGACTGGTCCACTGCTGCCAGCGGCTGCCCCTCTCTGGTCCACATCCACCCTCACTCTGTCTCTGGCTCGTCCCAAGGGCTCCACCAGACCATCAGAAGGCAGCGTCATGCAGCTCTGGTAACGCTCTGGCAGTTGGTGATGGTTCTGCCGTCTTCGACTAAAATAGGGACTGGATTCTGCACTGGCACCTCCAGGCCTGTTGATGACTCTGCCTGTGGTGACAAAAAGGGTAGCATCATCATTTTTGGGAGAACATTTATATTTTTTGTCTGTAATGATCCTGATATCTAATAGAATCTATGAGAGCCACCATTTACCGGATGCCTCATCAAGGCCAGAGAATATCACAAATGCATCTTTTTAACAACAGTCCAGTTTAAACAGGGGTCGGGTTGTGGTGCTTACAGGGTTATAGAACCAGTAAACGAGTTTACCACCCAAAAACCAACTGACAAGAAAGTGCTCCTGCATCAGCGCTGCGTACCTGCCCTGCAGCCATCAGCTACACCCCGTCTTAGAGGTGAGTCCATCAGAGACCTGATGACAAAACAAAAAATGCTGAATTTTACAGCAAACCATCAACCAACCAAAAATCTCTCAAAAGGAACCTCAATTTAGAAGGTGTAGATGGGGTGGAACTGGAGCCAATAGTTCCGTTCCCATTGGCTATCTCCTGCTTCCTGTAAGTGCTGGGGGAGAAGTTACAGCTGAGGTTGGAGTGACGTCTCTCTCTGTCCCAGTCCTGTCTGCGGCATTGTGGAGTCGATGGGAAACTGGTGGGGGGGAGGGATCCAAGTGAGAGAAGGGAAGGTGGGGACAGCACCCTCTCTTCTTCCTGGGCAATCTGGTCTGTGCTAACAAGCGGCGTGCTGCGGCAGCTATCCCCTCCGGTGTTGTAGGCGCTGGAGGTGTCTTTATCGTCTGAGCGCTCCGGGAGCTCATTAATGGCTGACAGCTCATGGTGGTGAGGGTCATCCTCGTCGTCATTACCCAGGCCTACAAATCAGTTTACATTCAAAGCAAATCTATAGCTACACCTTCTGACAGAAAATATAAATAATGGGCCTACCTGCTTCGGCTACCACCGTCTCCTCCAGCATCCAGGCTTTCAGGCAACGCTCCCTGAGCTGCTGCATCTTTTGTGCTCGCAGGACATTACGGCACTTGAACTCCAGGTGGCGCAACTCCTCCTCAATCAGCGCCATCTCGTGCTCACTGACGGCCGTGTTGCAGTTCGCCTCCACCCCTGATGAGGACAGAAGTGCCTCCTCTTCTTCTCTTGCTCTTGTCTTACCTCCTGCCTTGTCCTCTTCCTTTACTTCATCATCACCACGGCTGATTCTTGCCGCTTCGCTTTGCTGTTTGTGTCTCTCGTACTGACACTTGATATCCAGCAGTTCCTCGTACCGCTGAAACTCTTCCTCAGTCAGGCCGGGCATCAACATTATCACTGGCTGATGAGGATGAAGATGATGCTGCAGGTCAGAGGCCAATACGTAGCACACACGCAGAAAAGATTTGTCATGATAGCTTGTTTGTCAACATGTTGTTGCCTGTTTTTTACGTTTACCTTGAGCTGATGGTGGTGGTGGGGGCTGTACGCCCCTCCACCCGCTCCTCCCCCAGCTGTCCAGTCCACAGGAAGAGGGTCGGAGTTGGGCTGGAGTTCTCTCTGGCTGAAGAAAGGAGGGGTGGTGTCTCCTCGGCCAGGACTGGGGCCAGGCCCTGGGCTTGGCCTGGGACTGGGCCTGAGGACAGAATGAGGCTTTGGTGTCCAGGCTAGATGTAAAGAGTATCTGTGTCCAACCTCTCTTCCTCTTGCCTACCTGGGGCTTGGTCCCACTCTGAACTTTCTGGCACTTCCTGGGGTGTTGGTGGTGTTGGTGTTGGGGGCACTCGTCTGGTCGCCTAGTAGATCATGTTCGGACGACTCCTCGTACCGAGTGCTGTCATCAGTCCTGCCAACGCCGCTGTCCAGATCCGTGCTGTTGGACAGCAGAGGAGCCAGGATCAGCAGAGGAGGAAGGGGTACAGGTCTGTCCTCATGCTCCCCCCGCTCTCCTTCCTCCTCCTCCTGCTCCTCGTCCTCCTCCATGTCTGTGGGTCCTCCTGTACCGTCCCACTGCCTGGCTTCTTGGCAAAGATGGTAATACCCAGAGAGGTGAGAGGAGTTGAGCGAGCAGGTGGAGGTCCCTCCTCCATTCAGAGACATTTCCATGTCTTTCTCACCAACATTTTCACTCTGAAAAGACAAATACACAAATTTAACAACTGAACAACTTGACAAGTCCTGAAGCTCAAAACCCAGGATGTGATTCACACATGGAGATAAACTGGTGAGTGTAGACAAAATCAGAAGTACTTCCTGCCAAAACAGAAGCACACAAGGCTAAAGCTTGTGATGTTGGAGGCTCCTCGAGGTCCTTGGGGTGCCGACGTCCCATCCATCATCCATCCATCCATCCATAATCCATCATCCAATATCCATCCATCCATCCATCCATCCATCTATCCATCCATCCATCATGCATTCACCCATCCATCCATTATCCATCCACCCACCCACCCATCCATCCATCCATCCATCCACCCACCCACCCACCCACCCATCCATCCATCCATCCATCCATCCATCCATCCATCCATAATAACTTCAACATTAAGACCTTGTCACCTCCTGTAACTCTTTGATGGGTTTCTTTGTTCTTGTCCTCTTTCCTTCCTGTCTCTGTTCATCAGCAGGACCCCCCATATCTGCCCTGATATGTCAGCATGTAACCTTGACGACAGAAACTCGGCCACACTGGATTATTTTTCCCTCCTTATCCGTCATCCCCTGATCACTCCTCTCTCCACCTCTGCACAGACATTAAAATAACACGTGTACGACGGTACAGGTGATTAGCCTGCCTGTAGCAGTTGTGTGTAATTATGGTGTTGGTAGAAACTGTGGAGTTATGAAATTATTAACACTGTAAACACTGTCTGTCTGTCTGTCTGTCTGTCTGTCTGTCTGTCTGTGTCTGTCTGTCTGTCTGTCTGTCTGTCTGTCTGTCTGTCTGTCTGTCTGTCTGTCAGAGGTGCTGACCTAAGATGATCTGAAGCTAATTTAGTCCAAGATGCCAAGAAGACCGAGACACCAGGAGGACATTTTGAGGACAAATGTCTCTGCATTATTCAGCTGTCTGCTGACTTAATTGTGCCGTCAGTCTTTTTCTGCAGCTCCCTTCAGGTTCCATCCCTCGAGAACATCCAGAACACCCTGAACATCCAGAACATCCAGAATATCCAGAACATCCAGAAAGTCCAGAACGTCCAGAACATCCAGAACATCCAGAACGTCCAGAACATCCAGAAAGTCCAGAACGTCCAGAACATCCAGAACATTCTGTGTCCTCCTCCTCAACTTCAGCCTGTTTACTGCTGGAACATCGACTGAGCTGCTTCCATCACTTCTGTTCTCTAGATGGATTCTGTTAAATTTAAACTTGGCTAATAAATCATCCATCCTGACGATGCCTGAAGGGCTACAGCTGCTCACACACACATGCACACACGCACACACACGCACGCACACACACACAGGGACCTGCTGTCATACTACAACCATTTATCATGACTGTGTGTGTGTCCCCATATTTGCTGACAGAGAAGAAACAAATTTGTTCATTTCAGTAAACATGAATGAACATACATGCACGTGCACCTGTGTTGTATTTAATTTTTATCTTTTGAAAAGATAGACAGATAGATGGATGCTCATCTTTCCACCAGGAGGCGCATCATCTTCATCTAAGATCTGTTAAACAAATAAGTCATCAAGCTAAAATGTTAAAGTAACCAAAAAAAATCATTTTACATAAAAAAGATTGTTGTTGTTCTGTGGTGGAGAATACTGAAGTGTTGTCTAGAGTCTGAGGATGTGAAGGAACTGAGAGACGTTCCTCCTCCTGTCAACAGGGAAGCTGCTGAAGAAGATCCTCCAGGGGCCCTAAACTGCACGGGTGTCACGTGTTTCACCTCCACATCGGGCCGAGCCAGCAGCAAGGAGAAGTTAACGCTGTCCTCTGTGGTCAGGATGGCCACGGCCTCCTCACGGTTCTGGATATCCACACCGTTGATCTGAGGAGAGGCAACATATCAATCATCTGAGGAACATGTCAGGGTTTCATAGCAACAATCAAGACTTTTCTTTGGTTTTAATACACTTCTTGATGAATTCAGTGACACAGGTGATTGACAGCTCATCTGAGGTCTGAAGGGGTCACATGACAGGAAGTGATGTTCCTGGCTCCACTGTCAAACGCGTCCTCGAGAGGCTCCGTCCAGAGCATCTGACAGCGTCCTGACAGCTGCCATGGGAACAGATGCTGGCATTGTTCATCTGCTGCCCGGTAACCATGGTGACGGCCGGTGCTGCCGTGGTGCCTTTTCCCTGATGCTGCTGTCTCAAAGGTGAGCGCAGCCAAGAGGATCCAGGAGAATTGTCCTTCAAACCCCGTAAAAGCAGTAAAATTCTACAACAACTTTATATGATGTCATTTATAACATAACGATTTATAACGGTTTAATGATTAACCCCACCCCCTCCCACTCAGTCTATTTTTAGGTGCAGTAACTGGGCTGCAGCTCGACGTGACTGGACACGACTCCTCCGGGGTTCAGATGTACATTTGCAAAGTTGATTTGAAACTATTTTGAGTTCTAATAAAATCACAGAATTCATAAAGAAAACAACTTTAAATCTGCAGGTCAGGGCATCTCTGAGAAACCAGAACCAGAGGAGACCGATGGCTTCAGGACCAGTCAGAGATCCTCTTGTTGTTGCTGGTGGTCCATCAGGACCAGTTAGAGGTCATCTTGTCATTGCTGGTGTTCCATCAGGACAAGTTAGAGGTCTTCTTGTCATTGCTGGTGTTCCATCAGGACAAGTTAGAGGTCTTCTTGTCATTGCTGGTGTTCCAGCAGGACAAGTTAGAAGTCCTCTTGTCATTGCTGGTGTTCCATCAGCACCAGTTAGAGGTCTTCTTGTTGTTGCTGGTGGTCCATCAGGACCAGTCAGAGGTCCTCTTGTCATTGCTGGTGTTCCATCAGGACCAGTCAGCGGTCTTCTTGTCATTGCTGGTGTTCCATCAGGACCAGTTAGAGGTCTTCTTGTCATTGCTGGTGTTCCATCAGGACCAGTTAGAGGTCTTCTTGTCATTGCTGGTGCTCCATCAGGACCAGTCAGAGATCCTCGTGTCATTGCTGGTGTTCCATCAGGACCAGTTAGAGGTCTTCTTGTCATTGCTGGTGCTCCATCAGGACCAGTCAGAGATCCTCGTGTCATTGCTGGTGTTCCATCAGGACCAGTTAGAGGTCATCCTGTCATTGCTGGTGTTCCATCAGGACCAGTTAGAGGTCATCCTGTCATTGCTGGTGTTCCATCAGGACCAGTTAGAGGTCATCCTGTCGTTGCTGGTGGTCCATCAGGACCAGTTAGAGGTCATCCTGTCATTGCTGGTGGTCCATCAGGACCAGTTAGAGGCCATCCTGTCGTTGCTGGTGGTCCATCAGGACCAGTTAGAGGTCATCCTGTCATTGCTGGTGGTCCATCAGGACCAGTTAGAGGTCTTCTTGTCATTGCTGGTGGTCCATCAGGACCAGTTAGAGGTCCTCTTGTTGTTGCTGGTGGTCCATCAGGACCAGTTGGTGGTCCTCTTGTTGTTGCTGGTGGTCCATCAGGACCAGTTAGAGGTCCTCTTGTTGTTGCTGGTGGTCCATCAGGACCAGTTACCTGTAATAAGACTTTTTAGCTAAATGTGACCCAGCAAAGGTTGACTTAACTACCTGGAGTATTCGGTCGCCCTCTCTGATGCGCCCGTTCTTGGCTGCGATGCTGTTTGGGTTGACCTGTGTGATGAAGATGTGAGACAACCGTTTACAGGCTGAAGACTTTAAGGACATGTGTGGACAACGTGTGGGTTCCACCTCTCCAACATAAATTCCCAGATCGTCCTCGTCGTCTGTCCTGTAGCAGACGGTCAGACCCAGCTTCTCCTGCTGGCTGGACTTGTAGAGCTCCACCTCCTGGTAGGACATAGAGCGGAGGAGAGACTGAAGCTGCATCTTCACACTGGTCCATCCATACATGCATGCTTGTGTGTGCTAGGCATCAATGGGATGTCACCTCGTACTCCAGGTCATCCTGCCGGTCCACCTCCTGGTTGGAGATATCCAAGTAGTCACCGTTGTACTCAAAAACACAGCTGCAGACAGAGAGACAGACAGGAACCAACTGTCACGTCTGACTGGTCTGGTCTGAGGTGTCCCCCTACCCAAAACAGGTGGGGACGTACAACTCATCCAGCCCATTTGGTGCCATGAGGTGAGGAGGAGGAGGGGAAGGTGGTGGAGGGGAAGGGTCACGGCCCTGGTGGTTGAGGGGGTGGTGGTGGTGACGTCCTCTGCTCTTCCCCACAGCCACAATGTTTTGGAAGGTGATGTCAGTCTGTGTGCCGCTGTCAACACAGTTGGGGACTGAAACCATGGCAACGGAGTAGAAGGAGCTGCTGCTGGTCCCATTCGCGCCACAGCCAAAGGTCCCTGAAGGACAGAAGAGGTGAAAGTTCACAGCCAGAGTCAGGCTGCACAGGCCAGAAGAGAATATCGGAGGTAAAAACAGGCAAAAGGTAAGTGACAGGGAGAAGGTGCAGACTGATATCAGATCTGATCAAAGGGAGACCTGAGTTGGACCTGAAGAGCCATGAAAGCATCAAACAGAACAACAACAGCTGGAAGCCTCAGAGAGATGAAGACCGAGCGAGTGAACGGTTGTGTTACCTCTCCTCCTGTGGCTCTTACGGGCCCCTGGCTGCAAAGACTCCTGGGAGTTCTGGGGCCTGTCCAGAGGTAGCTGAGAGGGTCTCTGTCCTCTTCCCTGAAGATGAGAGGAGGGGAAATCTGGTGTTAGCTTCAACCCTGTGCCCCTGGAGACTAGCAAGGGTGGTTCATTAGTAGGGTACTCTGTCGTCTGACAGGATCTGAACCAGTTCCCCACAGTGACGGTGTTCTTCAGGTTCTTGGTTCCTGTTGATGGACCCAGCTCCCGTTCTGGGAACCCTTTGAGAGGGATTTATTGCTTATTTTAGGCCTGGAAGATGCTGAATAAGGTTGGAGCTTTAATCCAGAGTCTCTTTTGAAGAACAAAACCACTTTAATGAGCCTCTTTAGACTGGTGAAGATCCTGGATGAGTGAAAACTGGGGAATTTCAGCTCATTCTGAAGCTCCAACAAACATCTCGGCCGACTATCGCCATATTAGTTACCACGGTTACCCATTAAAAATGAACATGATTATTTATTATTTATTATCCTACATCATTTACTGGTGCACATGTTGAGATTATTGGCTGAGGTGTCTGTTGGGGGTCCAGGAAGGTCTGTTACTGAGGTGTCCGTCAAAGACCAGCTGTGATTTACTGTGTCTGCAGGACAGAAAAACTAAGGAGCAGATGGAGATGTTATGATATGGAGAGAGCTGAGAGGTTTGAGCTGTGGAACAGATGAATCAGTGGACCGCTGACAGTCCAGGAGGGAATGTTCCCCATCTATCAGCAACTCTTCAGGAGAGGAACCTTATTAAAGATGATGGATGGAGAACAGTCAGTGAGGAGGAGCTGCAGGAACCCTGGGAGCTGACGGATGCTCAGGCCTGTCCTACCTTTCCATGTCGGTCCACGGGTCTCAGGGCGATGCCTTTCTGCTAATGAGACACAGACAGAGAGGGACAGCGGTGTTACTGAAGGTTTCCAACCACGTCTCCACCAAAACAAGCTCTGACTCTTCTCAGAAATAAAGGAGCTGATTCCTGGAACACACGGACGCAATAACATCTTTAAACGTCTCCTGCAGGCCAAGCTGGCTCTGCTCAGGATCTCTGACTGCCTGTCGGACTGACTGACGGACGCCGTCCTCCAGGGGACACGTTACACATGTTGCAGGAGGAGCTGCTGCTAATGTAACACACCAGCACGGCTCCAGTCCGTCACACAACAACCAGACACTCGTGACGACATTAGCATATAGGATATAGCTGTTAGCAACAGCAGCGTCACTCAGGAGGAAACACCTGCTCACACTCATCGTGGAGGTGGGTATGTGTGTGTGTGTGTGTGTGTGTGTGTGTGTGTGTGTGTCCCAATATACAAAACTTGTACTTATCTCTGTTGAAGATAAAGCCTGCGGAAACAAATGCAGAGAAAATTAAAATGCAAACTACTTTTGCTGGTGACACACACACACACACACACACACACACACACACACACACACACAGACACACGCACCGACTTCCTCATGAATACTTGCATGGCTGCACTGAGAGTTCACTTATCAAACCTCCCAGTCTTTGTGTCCAACCCAATTGTTATGCATTACATGTCCTCTGCAGTAGTTTGGCTGTGTGTGTGTGTGTGTGTGTGTGTGTGTGTGTGTGTGTGTGTGTGTTTGTTGTTAAATAATTGAATTGAATAATTTGTCTCCACGCCTCTAAATCCTTCTTTACTGATTGATTAGTTAGTTACACTGTTAAATGACTCTTGTTTAAAAAATCATTAAGCCAATCAGGGTAATTGTGGGTGGGGCTTGTTAACAACTCCACCCACAATTGCAGCAGATGTTTATAGCTTCTTAAATTAGCTGGAACATTGACAACATTCTATTTTATTGCTAATGTTGGCTGTTTTATGCGCTATGATAAATTCATTTGTAACTTTTATGACCTTAACAAATCATGTTCTCTTTACTTCCTGTTGTGATTAATCAGACTGAACTGAGAAATGTGCTTCCTGTGAGGTTGGAGTGTTTTAAGTTATTTCAGTTGTCTGAAATTGTGCGCCCCGTGTGTGTGTGTGTGTGTGTGTGTGTGTGTGTGTGTGTGTGTGTGTGTGTGTGTGTGTGTGCTGGGATCAGGGAACTGTGAAATGAGAAGCAGCAGAACTGATGTTTCTGTTGTTTTTTGCAGGATTTCTCCTCCAACCTGCTGCGGTTCACATCAGGAAGATCGCTGATCAGAGAGTCACCTGTGTAACGGCTCCACTAGACTCCATTAGACCTAGCCACAGGTGAGCTATTGATCACCACAACTGTGTCTCTCTGGTGGTGTTCAACAGTTTTAATTGGAAGATAATGAAACTGAACTTATTAGCATCTCGGGGAAAAAAATCTCAAAATTGACTGTCCGAACATTTATGTTGTTTGTTTGTTTGTTTGTTTGTTTACAAAAGGTTCTAAAGGCCAGTAAAGATGCTTGTTTCCATATTAGGCTGATTTAGGTGATGTGGGTGTTTCTTCTCTTCAGAGCCTGAGCAGAAAGGAAGTATTGATCGGTTCATATTGGAAGAGGAGACGTGTTTTTCATGCAACAGCACATGAACATATGGACGCGGAGTCACGTGATCATGCAACTCTACCAGCATCTCCTGGGGCTTCAACACGCCTCCTCCAAGCCTTCATTAACTATTTACTGAGAGCATCAACGTTAATTTCCATCCCATCTATCAACACGCAGAGAGGGGGAGGCCGAGGGGAGGGGTTGGAATCCATTTCCCAGCATGCCGAGGTGGAGGCAGAGCTGCTGTAATCATCCCCAGGAGAGAGGCAGCAGCCTGAGCGAGGGATCAGAGAAGAGAGGAAGAAAGGACAACTTGCAGACAGAGAGGATAAAAGAGACTCTCCACTTCACCTCTCACCTCCATCCCTTCCCTGGACTCCAACGATCTGATGGAAGTCAAGCTGAGGGTTGAAGGTCTGGTGGACTTGGATTTACTTGCCCACAGCTCTGTAAATTCCTGCCTGGCTGAAAGTGATCTATGGAAAAGAGTCTTGTTTGTTGTGACCTCTTCATCAGGAGCTTCTCCCAGGCTCTTTCAGACTCTTCCAGGCTCTTTCAGACTGATCCAGGATCTTTCAGGCTCTTTTGGGTCTTTCAGACTCTTTCAGACTCTTTCAGGCTCTTCCAGGCTCTTTCAGACTCTTCCAGACTTTCAGAATCTTCCAGACTCTTTCAGACTTTTCCAGACTCTTTCAGGCTCTTCTAGGGTCTCCCAGGTTCTTCCAGGGTCTTCCAGGTTCTTCAGTTCTCTGAAGGCTACTGCAGTGTCACTGCTATCAGACATTTAATGACCATCAGTCTCATTTAAATCAGTCTTGTTAATCTAAGTCCTTCATGTATTTTTGTGGTGGTGGTGTGTGTGTGTGTGTGGGGGGGGGGGGGGGGGGCAATCACCAAACACTGAACCATTGCGTCAATGGGGGAGGGGAGGACACAAAGGGGAACATTTCTGGACTGAGCTGTCTCCGTGGAAGAGGAGGGTATTTCTACACTGGGCACTTGACAAAGTGTGTGTGTGTGTGTGTGTGTGTGTGGGGGGGGGGGTTTGTTATTGGATTTGGAGGTGTCCGGCTGGACGTTTAATGGTTTGATGACAAAAAGCCATATTTGCAGATTAGTAGCACAAATAGCAGGAAATGAAATGTAAATGTGTCAGAGGAAATTCCTGGACAACAAGCAGCCAATCACCTGTGTTGGTGTCTGCATTAGCCAGAGCGACGGGGGCAGTTAGATCAGCTCAGGGTAAACCGTGTTCACGCCCCCCCTCAGGACCGCCACTGCTGTCTCTCCATGGAGGACATCAGGTCGTTTCAGACTCCACAGCTAACAACGTAACGATGAACCAATGAGTTATGGCTCTGCTGCACATTCAGGCGTGACACAGATCGTCACATCTCAAACACCAGCCAGAGTGGTTTCACTGCCGTGCACCTGCACCTTTTACAGTCCGTCCCACCTCTGATCATGGTCCACTCAACGAGCAGAACCAAAACTCTGACACTCGGACTTTGGATTCCCTTAGGAATCAGCAGTTGTAGCTCGGAGCTGAATGCAAACGAGCCGTAACCTTCCCCCGGAGTTCTAGAGCTCCTGACCCTCAGAGGATCAACCTGCTGAGAAGGTGCTCAGCTGTAGGACCTCCAGCAGCCTGTCAACAGTGAACATGTTTTATATTAGCACACCTCTGCATCGTTGCACCTACACACACTCCATCACTGGGAATCTCTCAACAGGTGCACCACAGGTAACCAACTATAGGAGCTATTACGTAAACACTATTTATACTGTGTGATTTTTGAGTTTGAATTTTTTAATGCTTCTATCGAACTGCAACCAGGAAAAATTCCCCATATGTGCAATGTACGAACTAGCCACCTGCTAGCGCTGCAGCTAGCTAGCTAAGTACTGCTTAGCTACAGCTCAGTGAAGAAGATAAACTAGGTTCAAAGGTCAGGCAGTTCAGGAAGGTGGACACACACAGAGCTTCTCTTGGACTCTGGTACGACTTCATTTGCTACATGCTAAATCCATGTCAACCAGCCCAAAGGAATGATGAAAGGTTGGTTTTAAGGTCCAGCAGACGTTAAATATGTCTGTAGGTTCCCACTCTACAGCTTACAGGGGTCACCTGATCCACGAAACATCTCTGACATGTTAGTGTCATGTTAGTGCACAACAGGGGGTGATAAAATGGAAATAAAGTCACATCCATCCAGCTTCTTCAGTAAAGGCTTTCACACTGTAAATGTTTAAATGTAGCTAGAAGCTCCTCAGGAAAGTAAGACTTAAACCATCAAAAGTGTGTGTGTGTGTGTGTGTGTGTGAGAGAGAGAGATGAAAATGATGCACTAACAGGTGAAGCTGATCAGCTGCTATGTTCTCCTCATGTTCTCCCTAACATCCTCCCTCTCTCCCTCTTGTTCTGCTCCTTTTCCTCCCCCCACCCAGTCAGTCACCTCTTCTCCTCACTTGGCTGTCAGATTTGTCTCAATAGGATGCTGTTGCCACGGTAACAGAGACCATTAGAGAAGCTGTATTTATGCTTTCTCACACTGGAGCTGGCAGTTCTGCTATAATAAGAACACACACACACTCACCCGGTAACGTATTGCGTCACTTCTTGTCTTCTCAGTCGTTCGTTGGTTGCACTGTGCACGGTGTGTTGTATTCACTTTACTTAAAATTGAACACTTGGTGTGTTGTATGTCAGGTTCCCAGTTTCTGGGAACTCCTTTGCAGGGTTTCTCCTGCGGGGGGCGTGGTGGAGCCATGCCTCAGCCGCAGGTGGTGCCGGGGACTGGTGCACCTGCAGACTATCGGTAATCAAGCCACCTATTTATGGACTGTTCTCACGGGTGGCCAGCGTTGCCGTGTTTTGTCTGTTTCGGAAAACCCCGGCTACACCCAATTGGACTATCGTAAAGACTTTTTCCTTCGTGGATTACTTTTGAACCCGTTCCTCGGACAATCGTTTATCTATTCCCTTCGTGGACTGCTTTTGACCCCGCTCGGGATTTTTTGTTGTAAGTTTTCATTTTTCTGTTTGAATTAAGAACTGAGTCGTGGTCTCCACGCCTTTTGAGTTGCACGATTTTCTGTGGACATAAATAAAACTCCTCGGAAGACGATACGCCACTGTGTCCTGCCTGCTTTCGGGTCCTAATACAACCGCTCGTAACATTGTATTCACTTTACTTAAAATTTGAACACGACTATAGTTAAGTGCATTCCGGGGGCCAGAGCAAGCAACATAGAAGCAAATTTATGGCTGCTGGCGAGACGTAAATGTAAATTTGGTAAAGTTATTATTCACGTTGGAGCAAACGACACCCAGCTTAGTCAGTCGGTGGTCACCAAAATTAACAGGGTTGGTGTGTAACTACGCAAAAACGATGTCGGACTCCGTAGCATTCTCTGGCCCCCTCCCCAATCTGGCCAGCGACGAGATGTTTAACCGCATGTCATCACTTCGTCGCTGGCTGTCACGGTGGTGCCCCGAAAACCAGGTGGCCTTTATAGACAATTGGAGCACTTTTTGGGGAAAACCTGGTCTGATTAGGAGAGATGGTGTCCATCCCACATGGGATAGTGCCTCTCTCATTTCTAGTAATTTGGCTAATTTTATTAGACCCAAAGTGACCTGACAATCCAGGGTCCAGACCAGGATGCAGAGTTGTAGTCTTACACACCTCTCTGCTGCTTCCTTACAACCCTCATCTGCCAACAATAACATATTTAACACTATAGAGGTAGTCTCTGTTCCACGGTTAAAAGTTCACCAAGCACAGAGCAGGGGAGCGGTCAATCACCATAATCTTATTAAAATTAATACTAAAGCACAAGTTGGAGAAACTAATATCACAATTAAGTGTGGACTGTTAAATATTAGATCTCTTTTGTGTAAATCCCTGTTAGTACACGACCTAATAGCGGATCATCACATTGATTTATTTTGTCTTACTGAGACCTGGCTTCAGGAGGAGTATGTTAGCTTAAATGAATCTACTCTTCCTACCCATGTTAATTATCATATTCCTCGTGCTACTGGTCGAGGAGGGGGAGTGCCAGCAATCTATCACTCCAAGTTATTAATTAATCCTTGACCAAAACATGGCTCCAGTTCATTTGAAAGCCTGACTCTTGGCATCACCCATCTGAACTGGAAGGCAGAAAAGCCACTTCTGTTTGTAGTTGTATATTGGCCCCCTGCTGGGCCACATTCAGAGTTCCTGTCTGAGTTCTCTGATTTCTTATCTGACTTGGTCCTTAGAACGGACAAAGTCTTATCATTGGAGACTTTAATATCCATGTAGACATTGTAAATGACGGCTTTAGAAATGGCTTCATTTCATTACTTGAGTCAGTTGGTTTCCTCCAGCAGATAAACCAACCAACTCATAACTTCACCACACCCTAGATCTAGTTCTGACTTATGGTGTTGAGGTAGAACATGTGTCAGTGTTCCCTCAGAACCCAGTCCTGTCAGACCATTCTTTGATCACTTTTACATTAATGATTAAGGATTCTTCTATGCTCAGAACAAAGTCTTACTATAGCAGATGTCTTTCAGATAATGCTGTAGCTAAGTTTAAGGAAGCGATCCCTGTGCTAATCCCAGGACCACTGTGTGTTTCCCCAGGGATCAATCATTATAATCTTAACTCTATTGCTAAAGGTGCAGCAACCTCACTGAGAATCACGCTTGATTCTGTTGCCCCCCTGAAAAAGAAAATAGTAAATCAGAGGAGGTGTGCCCCCTGGTATAATTCACATATCACGACCCTCAAGCAGAAAGTGCGAAGACTAGAAAGGAAGTGGCATTCTTGTAAAATAGACAGCTATCATGTAGCCTGAAAAGACTGTCCGGTAGTTTACAAAAAGGCCCTTGTTCTTTAGTGTCAGGTTATGTACCCCGGTCCTACAAGGTGGCAGTGATTAAGCCGTTGCTTAAAAAACCATCACTGGATCCTGACGTATTAGCAAACTATAGGCCGATATCCAACCTTCCTTTTATCTCTAAAGTTCTTGAGAAGGTGGTGGTGACGCTCAAGGTCCTGCTCAAGGTTTCTTCCTGTTAAAGGGGAGTTTTTCCTTGCCACTGTTGCTTACGCTATATAAATAAAGATTGATTTATTGACTCACACACAGATACACTCACACACACACATTAACCCTGCCTGTCACAGTTATGGTGTTGAGTGTCTGAATGTTGGACTGTGATTTTTCTTTATTGTTATCCATTGCAGGTGTTGTTCACCTGTTATTACTGTTTATCTCCTCTTTATTATTTACAGAATGTCATCTGTTCTAAGTTATATCCTGTGGGTTCTGATTTGGATTTTTAAACTGTGTTATTGTCACATCATCCTGTTCAATTTGTTCTTTAGTGTTTTTGGATGAGCGTCTCTGACTAGAATATTATCACCTGTGTCTCTTCATATCAGTTATTGCAGACTATTTAATGCAAATACATGGTACTAAAGGTGGCACCAGGATGATGATGATGATGATGGTGATGGTGATGGTGGTGATGATAATGGTGGTGATGGTGGTGATGATGATGATGATTGATGATGGTGGTGATGATGATGATGGTGGTGATGATGGTGATGGTGGTGATGATAATGGTGGTGGTGATGGTGGTGATGATGGTGGTGGTGATGGTGGTGGGGTGTTGATGATGGTGGTGATGTTGATGGAGGTGATGATGATGATGATGGTGATGGTGGTGGTGATGATGAGGATGATGATGGACATATTAATCCCCCTCCACATGTCTGCTTGTTTATTAAAAAATAAGACAATCAAAGGAAAATCTTAAATCTTTCCAGCTTCATGAATCCCTGACAGGCTGTTTCCATGGTGACGTATCAGAACAGCCAGATGCCATGTGAGCACCTGGAAATATGCGCAGTCCTCGAGACCCACTAAAGCAGCAGCCTTTCCCAGGGTTCTGACCTGTAGTTTCAGGAAATCTGACTGTGATTCTGGAGGACGAGGTAGATCAATAAATGAAATGGTTCCTGGGGAACTGTAACTACTGCCTGACCTCTGATGATGATCTCTGCAGAACAACCGTCCCCAGTCTGAGAGGGAGTGCAGAACATGGTTCTTCAGTAACAAGAGCACCACCACAGACTGGACACCAGCTTCACTCAGCCTTTAGATTTGGAACTCCTGGTTGAATTAAAGCTTTTCTGCCATGTTTACTGGTCTTTCACCATATGGAGCATTCGTCCTACCTGGAACATGATCCTGTACTGCTCCTCCGGACGCTTCACCACGCACATGTTGCACCCCATGATGCCGTCAGGCACTGGTCCTCCAACCTGACCTCTGACCTTCTGGTGGGATTTCCTCAGCTTTGTTTTAATCCTGATTTGAGTCCAAAGTGAAAAAGAGTGAAATATCCAGGTCCCTTACAGAAGAAGATCCTCCCTTAAGATGTTTGTCCTCTTGATCGGAAATCAAGCTGAACCCAAACAGCCTCGTGTCTCACAGTCGTTTCAGTGGTGTAGGCTTCATTTTTGTTAGTGCCCAGCTCCAAGTTTGAGGAGGCTGGAGGAGGAAGTGGAGGAGGAAGAGGAGGAGGCTGGAGGAGGAAGAGGAGGAGGCTGGAGGAGGAAGATGAGGAGGCTGGAGGAGGAAGAGGAGGCTGCAGGACGACAAACGGATGCAGCTTTGAAGAGTGAATAACGGTAATTTAAACTGGGGAGAATTTGAGGATTTGGCCTCGTTAGCAACCTTTGAGCACATTTGAGCTCAAAGGTTTCAATTTAGGAGCTGTTCCTTCTTCTTCAGTCCTGTGGGCTCCAACCTGTTGTGGGCTCCAACCATGTGATCAGGCTGTTGTGGGCTCCAACCATGTGATCAGGCTGTTGTGGGCTCCAACCATGTGATCAGGCTGTTGTGGGCTCTAACCATGTGATCAGGCTGTTGTGGGCTCCAACCATGTGATCTGACTGTTGTGGGCTCCAACCATGTGATCTGACTGTTGTGGGCTCCAACCATGTGATCTGACTGTTGTGGGCTCTAACCATGTGATCAGGCTGTTGTGTGCTCCAACCATGTGATCAAGTTGTTGTGGGCTCCAACCTGTCGTGCTCTCCAACCATGTGATCAGACTGTTGTGTGCTACAACCATGTGATCAGACTGTTGTGATCAGGTTGTTGTGGGCTTCAACCATGTGATCAGGCTGTTGTGTGCTCCAACCATGTGATCAGGCTGTTGTGATCAGGCTGTTGTGGGCTTCAACCATGTGATCAGGCTTTTGTGATCAGGCTGTTGTGCTCAGGCTGTTATGATCAGGCTGTTGTGCTCAGGCTGTTGTGATCAGGCTGTTGTGATCAGGCTGTTGATTGGGCAGCAAACGGTGAATCTTTGGGGGTTTCTGTGTGTTGAATTAATCAACAGCTGATTATTGAACACTTGTTCTGTGTTTCTGGTGTGGTTTAGAAACCTAGAGTCCCCTTTCTTTTCCTTTGATCACATTTGTCCAGTTTGGTTGTGTCTTCATTTTAAAGTTGCCTCTTTGGTCCGATTGATTATTGATCAGGTGTTGTTGGTGATTTACTTAACTTATCCACTCCAGCGGCTCGTGTTGAACAAAAGAAAAGAGAAGTTTCTTCTTTGAAGCTTCGGTTCTTCACGTTCCAACAGACCAACTTCACAATCCTGCATCCCAGCTCTGCCATGAGCGTCCTTTGCTTGGTGGAGACTCCAGGGAACCTGCAGAAGACAATCAAACATCAGAAAAACTAAAGAATCAGGTGGAGACGGATTCATGAACAGAGATGAAGAGACTTCATCATCATCATCATCATCATCATCATTACCATCACCAGCATCATCATCATTACCACTATCAGCGTCATCATCATCACCAGGATCGTCTTCATCACCAGCGTCATCTTCATCATCATCTTCATCATCACCACCATCATCATCATCACCAGCATCATCTTCATAATCATCATCATCATCACCACCACCATCATCATCATTACCATCACCAGCATCATCTTCATCATCATCTTCATCATGACCAACACCATCATCGTAATCATCATTGTCACCATCATCATCACCATCATCATCACCAACATCATCACCATCATCAGCACCATCATCACCATCACAGCAACCATCACCATCACATCTTCATCATCACCATCATCACCATCATCATCATCAACATCAACATCATCACCATCACAGCAACCATCACCATCATCATCATCACCACTATCACCATCATCATCATCACCATCATGCTACAGCTAGCATTAGCCTCCTTGTCTATCTCTGGAAATCACCTCCACCAGGAGGGAGCGTGAGGTCCTTTCTGTAACATCTACATGGAGAAAGCTGTTCCTTTCTCCATCTTCCTGTTGGAGCTGCTGGTCTGCTGCCTGCCTCCAGTCGGTTATTATGTGATTGAACAGGTCAACAGGAAAGAGGCCGTATGAACCTGCTGGAAAAATGCACATCGCCACCTAGTGTTGAGGAGGAGGACATGTTCACATCGTCGTCTCCTTTACATGTAAACTGGAACAGCAAAGGAATTCACACAATTCTAGCAAAGCTGGATCAAACTGTTCATGTAAAGGTTTTGAGTGGTTCACACTTGATGAGCTTTTAGTAACTCTACAATCATGTCGTTTACTCCTAGATTTTAGTCCTGTTTTGGATGGCTGTATTTGGAAGGTGCCGATTAAAGAGATAAAAAGGAAAACAAATTCAGGTCTGTCCATCGTTGGTCTGTTCGAGCTTACAGCTAAATGTAAAAGTGATAGTTGATATCTTAGAGAATTTACTTTATTATAAAACCAGCAGACTAAACAGCCAACGTAGACTTCAGACAGCTACACGTTGTGGGGAGAACATCATCATCACATCAAGAAAAGTCAACAGCACAACAGAATCATTCTTTTTTCCAGGGATAATTTTCTGAAGATCTTTTGAAAACATAAATCACGACTTTTGTTTGTTTGCAGAAAATGTGGCCATGTAAATCAAAGGGTTTGTGCAGACCTGGTGACAGATACAGTGTCCACTCCTGGATCAGCCTGGGAGGAGTAGCATGCTCCTGCTGCTCCTGCTGCTGCCTGCACCTCCTCTGGGCTCCCCCCGGCACTGGGACGGTGGCTGGTGGCGTCCAGGAGATCAGATCTGCAGCTCTCTTCTGCCTGTGCTCTTCTGCAGCGTCGTGCCGGAACAACAGCAGCCTCAGCAGAGTCAACCAATGATCTGCAGCCGACAATTTATTTCCCCTCCTCCCTGTCCTCCCCAGTCCTCCCCTCCTCCTCCCACCTGCTCTGGGTCCCTGCTTCCCCCTCCTCCCACTCCTTACACCAGTCTTCTCATTGTTCTTCACCTGTTCATTCATCTCTGTGACAGTGGTAACCCGTCGCCGTGAAGGTGTGTAAGTACATATTTCTGCCTCTTTCTTGGCTCGGAACAAACTGGTTTGTGCGGATCAGCTCTGCTTTCAGTCCTCCCCCCCCCCACTGCTCCCAGTCACCCCCCACTGCTCCCACACAGCCCCCCCACAGGCCCCCCACAGCCCCCCCACAGCCCCACCAAAGACGAAGCTGCCGAACCCAAGAGTTTCTGTCTCAGACGCAGGAGTAGCTTCATCTGCATGACTGCTTGATGTTTAACCTCCACCCATCAGTTCCAGTTCTGGAAACCAGTCTGATAAACACCAGCTATTATTACTGCCAGTTATTATTACCACCAGTTATTATTACCACCAGTTATTATTACCACCAGTTATCATTACAACCAGCTATTATTACCACCAGCTATTATTACCACCAGCTATTATTACCACCAGTTATCATTACCACCAGCTATTATTACCACCAGCTATTATTACCACCTGCTATTATTACCACCAGTTATCATTACCAGCAGCTATTATTACCACCAGCTATTATTACCACCAGCTATTATTACCACCTGCTATTATTACCACCAGTTATCATTACCACCAGTTATCATTACCACCAGCTATTATCACCACCAGTTATTACCACCAGCTATCATTACCACCAGTTATCATTACCATCAGTTATTATTACCACCAGCTATTATTAACTCATGTTATTATTAACACATGTTATTGTCACCACCAGCTATTATTACCACCAGCTATTATCACCACCAGCTATTATCACCACCAGCTATTATTACCACCAGTTATCATTACCACCAGCTATTATTACCACCAGTTATCATTACCACCAGCTATTATTACCGCCAGTTATTATTACCACCAGTTATCATTAGCAACAGTTATCATTACCATCAGTTATTATTACCATCAGCTATTATTAACTCATGTTATTATTAACACATGTTATTGTCACCACCAGCTATTATTACCACCAGCTATTATTAACACGTTATTGTTAACACGTTATTATCACCACCAGCTATTATTACCACCAGTTATCATTACCAGCAGCTATTATTACCACCAGTTATTATTACCACCAGTTATCATTACCACCAGTTATCATTACCACCAGCTATTATTACCACCAGTTATTATTACCACCAGTTATCATTTGCAACAGTTATCATTACCACCAGTTATTATTAACACATGTTATTATTAACACATGTTATTATCACCACCAGTTATTACCACCAGCTATTATTAACACATGTTATCACCACCAGTTATTATTACCACCAGCTATTATTACCACCAGTTATTATTACCAACAATTAATATTAACACCAATTATAATTAATTATAGTTATTATTATTATTAATAATATTATTATTGAGAGACAAGAGCACACACACACACACACACCACACACACACACACACACACACACACACACACCACACACACACACACACACACACACACACACACACACACACACACACACACTTTGGTACATGTAATTAGGCTGAGCTTGTGTGCACAGTTCTAGGTGTGTGCATGTGATATGAGCAGCTTTGTCATCCCTTAATGATCTCACCCCCCTGACCAGCTGACTGTGTGTGTGTGTGTGTGAGTGTGTGCGTGGGTGTGTGTTATATATACACACATTATATCTTACATTAGATTATCTTGGATTTTGTCATGTTATCAATATCAATTACAACAGTGATGATAATAATAATCAGCATTAAAATATTGTTATTACCATCATTTATATATTTTATTGTAATAATAATGTTTGAGAGGAAATATTGTCATCATAGAAAAATACAACAAAATTTCATTTGGCAGAATCTTTTATAGCAGCAACAATATCACAAACACTGAAGAATAAAAGTGCTAAGATTAGTAATAAATGCAAGTTAATAAAAGGGTAACCCCCTCACGCATGTTATCTATAACTAGTCTGTATTAAAACTGTGTGTGAAATGAGAAAAGGTGTTCTTTTCACCTGACCTTTGCCCCTGGGAACACAAAGCCTGCACAGAGCTGTATATTAGTCCAGCACCTCCTGATGATAAACCTGCCATTTTAATCTGTCTACATCAAATATATTGAGAAGAAGCCAGAAGCAGATTTTCCCAGCTGACCTGAAGGCCTCACATTCACATTGTTGCCGTCTTTTAGCCTTTGGAACTTCTGAGGGTGCCGAAATCGGGCAGGATGTTTACTGGGACAACACTGATAGAGTCACAGTGTTTTAGATCCACGTATCCCTTCTTCCCTTAGTGGTGAAGACTTCATGGGATTCTTCACTAATAAAATTCTAGCTATCAGAGAAAAAGCTAACCAGGCCATCCCAACAACTGGACCATCACCAGATGTGCTGACTGCGGGGACATACAGGTTCTCCAACGAGCCCTTAAACTCCTTCAGCCATATATATTTTTCTGAGGCGTCATCGCTAATTCAGAAATCCAAGACCACCACATGTCTTTTAGATCCCATCCCAACACACCTGTTGAAGGATGTTTTACCATTGATAGGCAGATCTATACTGGACCAGATCAATTGTTCTTTAGTGACAGGTTATGTACCCCGGTCCTACAAGGTGGCAGCGATTAAGCCGTTGCTTAAAAAACCATCACTGGATCCTGATGTCTTAGCAAACTATAGGCCAATGTTGAGTTTGAGATGTTTCAGTCAGGCTTTAGAGCTCATCACAGCACAGAAACAGCACTTCTTAAAGTTACTAATGATCTTCTCATAGCTTCAGATCATGGACTGGTCTCTATGCTGGTTCTGCTGGACCTCAGTGCTGCTTTTGATACAGTTGATCACAGCATCCTGTTACAGAGACTGAAACATGTGATTGGCATTAAAGGGACAGCACTAGACTGGTTTAGATCATATTTATCTGAGAGATACCAGTTTGCTCATGTCCATGGTGTTCCCTGCTCATACAGTAGGGTTAGCCATGGAGTTCCTCAAGGTTCTGTACTTGGACCAATCCTCTTCACCTTGTACATGCTTCCCTTAGGGAACATTATTCGGCAGCATGGGATAAGTTTTCATTGTTATGCTGATGACACTCAGCTTTATTTATCCATGAAACCAGAGGAGACAGAGAAGTTAGTGAAGCTCCAGACCTGTCTTAAAGACATCAAGTCCTGGATGTCTTCAAATTTCCTCCTCCTTAACCCAGGAAAAACTGAGGTCATGGTGTTTGGTCCTGAACCTCTCAGGGATAGATTAGATCACATGATCACTCTAGATGGTATCTCATTAACATCTAGTCTCTCTGTGAGGAATCTAGGAGGAACTTTTGATCAAAATCTCTCCTTCAACTCACACATTAAATTAGTCTCTAGAAGTGCCTGTTTTCACCTGAGGAACATCACAAAGATCAGGAAGCTACTGATGCGGCATGATGCTGAAAAGTTAGTCCAGCATTTGTTACTTCCAGGCTGGACTATTGTAATTCTTTATTATCAGGGTGTCCAAACAACTATTTAAGAAGCCTCCAGTTGATCCAAAATGCTGCAGCCAGAGTTCTGACAGGTATTGACAAAAGAGATCACATAACTCCTGTAATGGCATCGCTTCATTGGCTGCCCGTTAAATTTAGAATAATTTTTAAAACCCTTCTTTTGACCTACAAGGTCCTCAGAGGCCTAGCTCCATCCTACCTGGAGGAGCTAGTGACACCTTACCAGCCAAATAGACCGCTCCGCTCTCAGAATGCTGGTCTACTTGTGGTTCCCAGAGTTTCTAGGAGTAGAATGGGGGGCCGAGCATTTAGCTACCAGGCCCCCCTGCTATGGAACCAGCTCCCTGTCCAGGTACGGGAGGCTGACTCCATCTCTACTTTTAAGATCAGACTTAAAACCTACCTCTTTGAAAAAGCTTATTGTTACTAATTCTGTAGTTCCGGTTACTATCATAGATAGACAAATTATCATACTTAGGGGGTCGTCTAATCATTAGATTAACGTCTTAGCTATGCTGTTATAGGCCGAGGCTGCCGGGGTCCGGAAACATGATCACCTGACAGGCCTCTGTCACCCCACTGGGTCATGGTTTCCTCTCCTCTCCTCTCCTCTCCTCTCCTCTCCTCTCCTCTCCTCTCCTCTCCTCTCCTCCTCTCTCCTCCTCCTCCTCATCAAGCAGGCATCAAGCCTCTCCTTTCCTCCTCCTCATCAAGTCATCCTGGACTGCAGGGGACTCAGGAGTCGGGCTCTGCACATTCACAGGTCCAGCAGACGGCTTGGAGACCTTGAACGTGCAGGGAAACAACAAGGGAACCAGGCAGAGCAACTCAACAACACTCAGGCTCTGAGAGGCAGGTGCTCCCTCCTTAAATAGGTGGCCAGGTGATAATCGTTCACCTGCCTGCAGCGCCAGCTGTTGCCAATCAAGCTCCTCCACGCCCCCTACAGGAAGAACACAACCCTGGACCCCAACAAAAACTACCTAAAGAGCACAATCGCTAACAAGGATTAATCCTTGGTTCATGGGAAAGTAAAGTGCTGGATAAAGTAAAATAGACTCTGAGATTTGGAGCGTATATTTGTTCTTTTAGTGATACTAAAATATACGCTCAAGCTTGATGTAATGGGATGGAAGTGGGAGGGTCAATTTCTGCACTGTGCCACAATGTGGCTTTGATCATATATATTATAAATGTAAACTCAAAACATGTGAAAATAGTATTTGTGGATGGTAATCCATACAATTACGTGTGTGTGTGAAATTAAGAGCTCCAAATTCAATTTCCCAGTTAATAAACATTGCTGATATTGATATGAGTTTAATTTAATGTAATGAAACACACACACACAAAAACACACAATTCACACATGAACACACACATGGCCTGTCTGAAATGAAGCATGCGGCTGTGTTTAAACGCATTTTAATGACTGTAGAATCACCATCAATATCTCCAAACATCAGCACCATTAAACCAGTGAGGAACGTCTCATTACACTGGTCCCAGTGTCTACTGGGAGATCCCTCCATTAATGTGGACTTGACAGCAACAGGAAGTTTTAGCTTCAGCCCAGATGCGGAGAGACGTCCACGATGGGAGAATGTCTGCAGCATCCGAACTAATCAATGAGCTGATTAGAGGAGAAGCACAACAGGAAATATTGATCTTTGATTATGAGCATCAGGAGATGAAGCCACACACAAAGTGTCTGCTGCTGTTGCCAGGTAACAGTTTCTGCTCAGGACTTCAAACCATGTCATAACCAGTCCCAGCTTTAGAGAGCCCCTGTGGTCCAGAGCGAAAGCTCTCTTCGCTTCAGATCGGTTGGTTTGACTTATTTTCTTCTGCATTCTCAGAGCAGCAGCCCTCGGCTGAGGAGGGCTGTCGTGAAGAACCCACCTCTGCTGTACTCTGGCAGTAATGGTGAACCTCCAGGACAGAGAGGCAGTCACGACTGTCCACCCTGCAAAGTTGCTGAGTGCCGGATCTCAACATAAGTACAATCATATGCCTGTAAAAATGATATTCAGTCTCCCCTGAAGTCGGGTGATGGTCCAACTCTCATCAAGGACCAAACACTTATCACAAATCAAAGGGCAGAAGACTTTGAAGACCTTCTGAAGCAGCCCTACCCTGGTAGACGCCTCAGTTCTGGAAGACCTACCGATCCATCCCACCATCCAAGACCTCGTTCTCCCGCCAACTTTTGAAAAGATACAAAGTGCAGTAAGGTTGTTGAAGAACGGCAAAAGTCCTGGCCCTGATGGTATCACTGCAGAGATCTTCAGACAGCGAGGTTACATCTCTTCTTTGTATCAGGTTCAGGAGGAACAGGAGCACTGTGGACACGGGGTTCACAGCAACTCCAAGAGCAGCAGAACCTCTTCCTAGGCCTGGCCAAGGCTTTTGACACTGTCAACAGAAACATACTCTATTGGTCCTAATCTATGCCAAACCGGAGCTGGGGCCAGGACACAAAACTACAGTCCTACAGTCCCCCCTTCTCCTCTCTCTCTACCTAGCCGGCCATCAGCAGGAGGGTCCCCCTACATGAGCCTGGTCCTGCTCAAGGTTTCTTCCTGTTAAAGGGGAGTTTTTCCTGCCAATGTTGCTTGTTGGGGGTCAGGCCCGGGATTCTGGAGAGGGACGAAAACAATTTTGTCGCAGCCATTTTTAATCCATCTCTGTTAATAAATTCTAGGCTTGAAGAGTGTTATTGTCATCTCATCTCCAGCCTGGAGGAACATAGAGCCAAGCTTACCTGCTAGAGTACCCCGCCCCCAGTCCATACGGAGTTTCTGTCCTTAAACCACACAGGATAACTAGTGTAGGTGATTTCACTCTTCACAGAGACACAGATAGAGACAGTCTTAGCATTGCAGTCACCTCATTATTGGATTCCATTGGGTTTCCCAGAGGGTAAATTCACCCACTTGGTCTCAATCACACCCAAATCAAGGGTGTGATTGAGACCATCACTTAGGAACACTTCAGTTCTTACCAGAAGATTAGAATCCGCTAGAAAAGCGGGTTTTCTCTGGGTTGGTACCAGATGGGGACCAGAGTAAATTTCAGGAGGCAGTTCCAGCAGGGTCAACCATAGCAGTACTTCCATTAGCAGACTCCTCCGCTAATCTGAACTCCTCCCAATTTGACCGACTTGGAGACAACACCATGGACACTCTTAGAGGCACTCTGGACTCTGTTGCACCCTTAAAGAAAGCTTGTAAAACAAAAGAAAACAAGGTAGAGGACTCTTGCTTTTTCTGGACAGAGTCTCAAAACCTGTAGGAGCGCAAGGTGCAACGCTGCCCCAAACTAATTGAGGAAAATAAAAACTTTCCTCCAAGAATTCCCTGTGAGGATGATAGCACGTGTCACTGCCAGAAGACAGGAATCTGAACCTGGACAGTGGGGACAAAAAGGACAGTGGGGTTATTGGATAATGTGTGAGGACACCCGAAGCTGCACCTGCCCCCTGGACTCATCTCCATACAGTATATATGACTGATGTTAGTGTTGATGTTTTCTGGACCTGTGGTATCTACTGCACACCTGTCTGCCCCAGGGAGACGGGTCTTTAGATGTCCTTCAGGTTTCTTTTGTTTAAAGGTCTAAGACCAGTGGGGGTCACAACTGTGCAGCTTGATTTGAGCACAGCATGGAGCTACGGTTTGGCCCGCTCACCACAAGCACCTTTCAAGGTTCCTTCAAAGCTGCTGAAAGGACCGCCGGCAGCCTGACCCCCTGTAGAAGAAGCAAAGACCAACCTTCAGTGTCTCCACGCCCCTTACAGTCCTAGAGTCCATCAAATATGCCGGCAGTTTTCAGCATCATCTTCATTAGGCTGGCTCACAAGGTCATTGTAAAGGTCACCTTGGTCCTGATGGAAAAGTAGAGCCTGAGCCCCCCAGCTGGAGGACACCCCGACACCCCACTTTCTGGAGGTTCTGCCAACAAGGAGCACTGAAACTGGAGGAGGACTGAGACCAACGGTGGACCAGGAAGCATCTCAGGAGACAAGAAGCTACCACAGCTCACAAATAACAGGACTAGGACACAATGGACAACCTGAATGGTGTGTGTGTGTGTGTGTGTGTGTGTGTGTGTGTGTGCGTGTGTGGGTGTGTGTGTGTGTGTGTATGTGTGTGTGTGACAGAGAGTCAGGGGACACATTAATGGCCTGCAGACATCACAGAATTTAATCTTCACATGCTGACAGACTGAAAGGTTCAACAACGACACAGTGTGCAGATTACACACACACCCGGGGGATTTTGTATTTATTATGTTGCTCACTGCTGACTAAAAATAGTATTTAGGGCTGTTGAACCAATAGAAGGTTGAAGCAGATTAATCTCAGGACCAATGACTGATTTAGATTAATATGATCAATTCCCATAATTTAGGATCTGATCCCATCAGAATGAATTGAGTTTCATTTTCTTGGAGAAAATCCTGGGACAGACACTGATAACCAGGGAGGGAGGGAGGAGGAGGGGGAGCGGAGAGGAGGGGAGGGGGAGGGGGAGGAGGAGGGGGAGGAGGAGATGTTATGAAGAAACTGAAGAAACGAGCAAAAAGAGGCTTCAGCAGGACTTCATGTGCTCCTGTTTGTTTCTTCTCTGCAGCCACACCAGCAGCCTCCACGTCCTGATCCACCAGATCCGTTGGGCCCTGCAGCCACACCAGCAGCCTCCACGTCCTGATCCACCAGATCCGTTGGGCACTGCAGCCACACCAGCAGCCTCCACGTCCTGATCCACCAGATCCGTTGGGCACTGCAGCCACACCAGCAGCCTCCATGTCCTGGTCCACCAGATCCGTTGGGCACTGCAGTCACACCAGCAGCCTCCATGTCCTGGTCCACCAGATTCGTTTGGCCTTGCAGCCACACCAGCAGCCTCCACGTCCTGGTCCACCAGATCTGTTTGGCCCTGCAGCTCTTCAACAGACGTCTCATCAGCCTCCTCACCAGTGGTCAGAGTGGTCCAGCTCCTCCAGGCTGTAGATCAGGAGGACTAAATCTTTCATTGTCCTCTGATTGTCTGCAGATCTACCTGGATCATCAGAGCTCAGAGAGGAGGAGCAGGAGGTGCTCATGGAGGGCACCGCTCAGGGGGTTGGTGTCAGCTCCTCTCTTCTTCTGTGGTGTAATAGAGGTCTGACCTGTCAATACCTCTGACCTTGTCTCCTCTCAGTCCCCCTGAATTTAGTCATCACGTTAACCAAGGTAGATGTAGAACAAAGGTCATTATTGACAATCCTGAGCTGAAGGACAGCTTCCAGAGCCACTGACAGACCTACTGATCCACTGACCCACTGAAGCATGTTGGAACACAGAACATGAAGTTCAGGCACTTCCGTCAACTCCTCTTATCAGTCTCTTGTTCTCTGAATGCTCAACGATCCGAATGGTGGCGCTGCCCCCTTGTGTCCGACAGAAGTTACTACAAGAGTTACAGACTCTTCTAACACTATCGCGGAACTGAAAAGCCAAGGGGATTCGAGCCCACATCACTCTTGTTGAGTGTTTGTGGCTTATTGATTCTAGCTCTGTATTAATAAACAGTAAATATGCAGCATCACTGAACTCAGTCATGATGAACAATTTAAAAACCACAGATGACCTCTCAGACTGACCAATGAGCATTAATGATCTTCTGGAACCGTGGTCCTCTGGGTAGAATGGGAGGAGAGGAACCATTAAAGAGCTCATGATAGAACATCTAGTTAGCATGAATGTTTGATCTAAAAGCTTTGACTCGTGTCTCAGAACTTGTGTGGACGCAGAAGGTGTCTTGCATCATTCAGGCTCCTCCCACTGTTGCTGGTTCAACACTCAAACCAAACAGGTAGATGGAAACACAGTGAAGCTGCTGTAGAAGGACACAGATACAGCAGTGGACGACTGTCCTCAGGGACAGGAGGTGTCCTGATGGACAGCAGGTGTCCTTAGTGGCAGGGGTGTCTTCAGGGACAGTCTCCTGTGATTGGGAATCTGTGGACAGTCACTTGTGGACAGTCACTTATGGACAGTCACCTTTGGACTGGCATCTATGGACAGTCACCTGTGGATGGTCCCCTGTGGTCTCTCACCTGTGGATGGTCCCCTGTGGATGGTCACCTGTGGTCTCTCACCTGTGGATGGTCACCTGTGGTCTCTCACCTGTGGGCTCTTTTAAAGTCAGGAAGTACAATAATTTCCTTTTGGTTTTTCAAACAATGCTCAAAGCCTCTACGTCCACCTGTCCCCCTTTCAGCTCTTCCCTGAACACCCCTGGACCCAAGCCTCAGCATGACCCACTTTGTGATTGGAGCATTGGGACGTGATGTCATCTCTGAACTCAAAGCCCATCTCATCTCCAACAACCTGGTCGTCAGCGTCAACAGTTGCACCTTCTGCATCGTTCCCCTCTCCCGAGGTGTCCCCCAGGGTTCGGTGCTTGGTCCACTCCTGTTCATCCACTATGAGCACAACTGATCTCACTCACAAAGCCCTCCAGGACTAGATTCCTTCCCTCCTTCCACTTCTCAGCTCTGTCTGTTGACTGTCTTCCACCCAGTGTCCCACTTTCTTGTCGCCAGTGATGAAACCTCCTCCTCCATCTTCCTCTCATGATTGTGAATTCCAAACCATTCATTTGTGGTGGAGGAGGAGGAGGTGTGAGAGGAGGTGGAGGAGGAGGAGGTGGAGGTGTGAGAGGAGATGGAGGAGGAGGTGTGAGAGGGGGTGGAGGAGGAGCAGGGAACAGCCTGCTGATCAATGGAGTCACCAAAGACTAGTAAAAAGAATAGAGCTCTCACCACGTTACACCACGCGTTGCCCTGGGAGACGGGCAGTATTTACAGTTGTGACGACGTGAGCTGAGCAGACAACAGTGACGGCAATCATCGGACCAATGACGTCAGCGCCACCGTCTTCGCCCTAGTTTAGCTGGTTTAAGGTTCCGCTTCCACCAGGTGACCGAGTGATGGTTCTGTCGTGCGTTGAGGATCTGTGGTGCAGCTCTTCCAAGCCTCCATGGTGACGGAGACGTTGAGATGAGTACTGATGTGTGCGTGTTATGATGTCAGGTGAGGATTGCCGTGGAAAAACCCGCTCAGGTGAGTCGGTATCGTTACACCTTCCATTTCAAAACCCTCGTGCCAACACGTAACTGAAGGCGTGTGTCGCGCGCGAGCGTTCTGCGCTGTTATTGAATGGGTTGACTGGAGCTCGTGGTCATTTTAACAGTATCCGATTACTTCTTCACCCACATTTACCTCGCGAGGACGGATCGATCCTGATTGGAATCAACATTGCAGCTGGATCGATCTGGAGCGTGATCGGTGAATCCTGTGTAGTGACCCATCCTCCATCCGCGTGCGTGATTTCCTGTGCACGGAAACCTCAAATCCTGGAGCTCATCGCTCAACTTGGGCTGTTTTTGATATCATCTGATGGAGGCTTTTAGATTTTATTGGTGTTTTACTCACTGAAATTCCTCATTGGATCAACTCCCATCATCCACCACAACCACACCACCACCACCATCATCATCATCATCATCATCATCATCACCATTCTGGCTTTAACATCTCCACTGGCGCCAAACGGACCTTTGAAACGCAGTCGTCTCTCCTCATCATCCAGGTCAAGATGATAAGAAAGCTTCTGTCCTGGTTCAGGCACAATAAATCTGGGATTTGGCTTCCACGTGATCGTGTCTGGAGTTTCCAGAGGATTTTATCTTTACGAGATTTTGATTGAGTTAAAAGCTCAGTGGGCCGTTCACTGGCCCTGGACCACATCCAGGAGGTCCAACAGCCTGAGAGCTGGAGCATCAACACGTGTGTTTGTGTCCACTGATCCAGAGCTGAAACACACTCACTCAGCAGTTAGCGGTTAGCTGTTAGCAGCAGCGTGGGGGATAGTAATGGTGAAGAAGAAGGCTGAGAAGTTCCTGGCTGGCTGGTGGATCCACCCTGGCTGGTGGACCTGTCCTGGCTGGTGGACCCGTCCTGGCTGATGGACCTGTCCTGGCTGGTGGATCCGTCCTTCCTGGAATCCGCAGTATCTGTGTGGGTCAAAGCTCCTGCAGCAGGCTGCCCAAACTGGGACAGTCAAGTCCTCCTTCAAGGTGACGAATGTTCTGTGCTGAAGGAGGCCACGCTGGGGAGGGGGGGCAGATTGTGCAGAGTCGTACTTTTGTGTCCCCCTGGAGGTCCTCAGCACCTCCAGGGGGAACAGGAACTGATCCTGAAGAGGAGGACTGTGGTACTTCTTCATAGCTTCTCACTGCAAAAATCACTGCTGCTATCAATCCCAAAAATCCCAATAACCAATGGTAGCAGTGTGTGTGTGTGTGTGTGTGTGAGAGAGAGAGAGAGAGAGAGAGAGAGAGAGAGAGAGAGAGAGAGAGAGAATTGCAGTTGTGCAGTAAAGCAGTAATGTGATTTCTGCATGACGGTGCACACACGCTCACACACACGGGCACACACACGTGCACACACTTCCTTCTCCACGGCTCTGTTTCCACCTCCTTTATCCCTCTATCTGAGCCTGACACCTCCTCCTCCCCTCCTCCTCCTCTCTATGGGCAGAACATAGCAGAGGGGAAGCAGCAACACTTGAGCGCTGAGCGTTGACGTGCACGGAGCGGAGGACGTTGTCAGCACCGCAGCGCTGGATGGGGCTCGGCTGTCAGACGCAGCGGAATGATAATTAGGAAACGGTTGAGTCGGCAGCAAGAGGAGGAGAGAGGAGGACAAGGAGGAGCAGGCCTGCAGCAGGAGAGGCTGTGAAGGAGAACTGGGACTGATCCGGTCCAGACGGGAGCCGCGCAGCAGTTTCTCTTTTATCGTTCCTGTAGGAAGGAGATGACGGTGACAGCAGCAGTGGAGGAGGAGATGGAGGGATGAGCGCGGATCAATAATCCCCCCTCCTCCTCCTCCTCCTCCGCCTTCATCCCTCTATCACCTCTGCAGGAGCCGCTGAAACCTGTGAGACTCCACTGCTTGTTATTCCTGTTTTTATGGCTGCTGCAGTGTGTGTGTGTGTGTGTGTGTGTGTGTGTGTGTGTGTGTTGGATATATAGGCCATCAGAGCTGCCTGTATCTGCAGCCTCCATACGTGTCTCATGCGTGGGTGCACCGTGGCGGTGGGCTGGGTCACGTGTGGGACGGACGGGCCACATGTGTTTGCCGTGTCCGTAAAAGCAGCCGTGAAAAGAGCGTTCCGGAGCATTCCAGCGTTTAGCCATTAGCGTCGCCACCTACACGCGATGAATTCAGTCGATGCGACAAACGCTGCGGCTGCTGGTCGGCCCAGAAGAGCGTTTGGAACTAAAGCTGGTAAAATCATCCCTTTTTATCGACTATCAGATTAAACGTAAACGATGACCTTCCTCCTCCCGGCTGGTGCGAGTGTAGCGGCTGTAGCGGCCGTAGCGGCTGTCGCCTCCTGCTGACGGACTGATACAGGCAGAGGAACCTCATTAGGAGCCACTCTGATCTTAAAGAGAAGAGAAAGGGCCCAGTCATGATACGATGGCTCCAGGCATCGTATCATGACTGGGCCCTTTCTCTGGAACGGCTGCAGATATCTTACATCTCACCCCTTTGACCCGTTCCTGCTGCTGGTTTGTGATGCACCTGTAGCTAGCCCCGGTTATCCCTCGCTCCGTGTTTTAGAGGAGTTCTTAGAAGCACTTCTTTCCGTGGTTTGTTACATGAAAAATAGATACCGCAGCGTGTTTGAGTCCCTCTGGACTCCATCAAGCAGGAGCATTTCTGCCGCTGCAGCCATGTGCTCCAGTCGAGCATACGCCACCTTCAGCAGGTGGAAGCAAGTACCAGCAGGTCCAAACAGCGCTGAAAAACTTGTGCTCACATCACCACCACCGCACCGAGGTCCTCGTGTCATGTGTGATCGGGGAATGGTGTGCCAACGAAAATGTCTTCTCTGCCCTCAGCCTTTGATTAGCATTAGTGCTAACTGGGGGGGGGGTGAGTTCAGCAGATGACTGACACCTCCAGGTGGTACAGAAGTGCACCAAGAAGCCTCTGATGCAGTCTTGAGCCATCTTTCCATGTGCCTTGGCCTCCATTCACCACAATCAAATGATGGGAGGGCGGGGGGACCACAGGTAGGCAGGTCACACCTGATGACTCCCAAGGCAGCGAAGTCAAGCTTTGGGCCCTATGACAGGTGAAAAACCTGGGAGTTCCCATCAGTCTTAGAAGGTGACACTAGAGGCAAATCATCTCCAGGGATGTGAAAGAGGTCCAGTGGCTGGAGAACCTCTCAGATCCAGTGGCTGGAGAACCTCTGGGGTCCAGTGGTTGGAGAACCTCTGAGGTCCAGTGGTTGGAGAACCTCTGAGATCTTTTCCAACTGGAGATGTGAGATCTCCTGGTGACTGAACCCAGTTAAGGCTGATGAATGTTCAGGACCGCATGGTTTGATGTTGACTTGTGGAACTTGCTTCAGTCACACAACTCATCAGGTGCCCTCATGCACTGGTCCCAGTACAAGGAGCTGGGCAGGCAGGTGAGCAACATCAGCACCAGCCTCTGGAGATCCCTGGAGGATTCCTATGCACCACGTGAAGGAAAAGAGCTACTCTGACACGGAAACATTTGAGTTGCACGAGGCAATTCATTCATGTAGCTTGGATAGGCTCTGCCCCCATGAAGGCGTGCAACCTGACCAGGAGCTTCCTGCAATTACAGCTTTCACTCATGTAAATATGACACCTGGTCCAGATCCAGCAGGTGCACACGCAGAGCGTTCCGTCTTTCTTGATGCTGTAGTACCTCTGACATGGGGGGGGGGGCAGTGTTGAGCAGCTTTGGTTGCTTTAAAAGCTTTTAAACTTTGCTAGCTTGACAAGTATTGTGGTGTGTGTAGATTATGGATGAAATCCATGTTCACACATGATTCCTGCAGCTAACATTAGCTCTTCTGCTAACAACCCCCCCTTCATTGAAAAAGTAAAGGATCTCCTACTGGGCAGACATGATGGTCCACTGGGCAGAATTCCACAGGTCTCTCTCACTTCCTGTTTATGTTTCATGTCTAGACAACTGTAGTGTGTAGCTGAGTGTAGCCACACACACACACACACACACACACACACACACACACACACACACACATCAGAGGGAGGGATGCTGCTGGTCAGTTACGGAGTCCTGAATAATTGAAAGGTCTAAAAGCTGAACCGGTGTGGCTGCTGTACTGAGACGCTCCTCACTGATCCTTCCGGGAGTTTGATGCAGGAGAAACTTTTCCCAGGAAGGCATGGAAGTTTGAGGGGGATCTTTGGGATTCTGTCTAGTGGAACATCACCTGCATGTCCCCCAGCTGGAAAGTAGATACAGAAGTAGTGTGGGGACGGGTGGGGGAAGGGGGCGGATGACTGATCACCAGGATAAACTACGCAGCCATTTCTGACCCAGCAGAAAGCAGACTGGTCTTCACATAAACATTCTGGAGCAAATTCTGCTGGTTTTACTGGTGACACACATGTCTCATAACCTGGTCCTGCAGCCAAGTACACCAGAGTCCACACCCCCTTATGGGTGTCCTGTGGCTGTTCTGTGTTTGGTAACCAAGCAACCAGCTGAATGACTTGCTCTCGGAGGAGGTGCAGCTCCACGTGCACCTCCGTGTTCCCCTCACATTAGAGGAGCACCTGTGTGATTTAACCTCGTCTAAAAGGAGGCTGAGATGGTACGTGTTCCTCATCTTCTCTTCTTTTTCTTCGATGTCTCAGATGGACGGCGGGACGTGAACAAAGGGATGTGATGATGATGGCCCCCAGGCACCTCGGCCCATGCACGAGGGTGGCAGACACCTGAAATGACCTTCAACCTCTGTGCATCACCTCCTAAGGTGACCCTCTGGGAAAGGAAGAGCTCGGGAGATGAGCTGAACTGGAGGGGCTTCGTTTCTGTTTCTCCACATCTGCTTCCAGAGTCTTTTTTTTTGGACATTTTTGAAGATTCCTGCTCTCTCTCATTTTTGGCCCATCTTCACAGCGGGATGGATTTCATGGGCGCCTGGGCTTAAATGACTCCTGGAGCCCCGGCAGTCGTTTCGGATGACCCGTTTCCACTCCTGCCGGAACCATTCCAGAACTAGTCATGCACGACTCCTTTAGCGCAGCGGGACAAATGGAATCGGTGTCAGCTGGAGTCTGGAATCCTGCTTCCTGGTGGACACAGCTGGATCAGTGAACGACAGCTGTTGGTGGAGAATAAACTGATCTTCTCTTCTACTGCTTCTCCTGTCAGCCGTCATGGGCCCCAGCCCTGAGAGAAACACCTGACCGCAGCAAGGAATGGTCGAACACTTCATGAGACTCTCTGACCGGGGTCAGCATCTGCCAGGTCCACCTTGATTGTCCAAACAGAACTCTAAGAAGAAGCAGTTCTCTCCCCCCCACTTACTCTTGGTGGGGGGGAGGGTGCAGGGCCGTTTTAAGGGTGTAGGGGTTAGGGTCTTGGTGTGTAGTGATTAGATTTCCTTGGTTGTAGAGTAGACCGACTAGTTTAGTTCAGCTTATCCAACAGTTTTCTTTGTTTTTCTACCTGTCCAAGTCAGGTTAAGCTGGAGTGCTAATTTGGGCAGCGTTTCATTACTCAGAAGGATTAATTGTAACTGTTGGTTCTCGCCATCCTGGATTTAACCAATTTTGAGGAAATTCCTCTTTGGTGATCCTCAGTTACATCCCTGGTGTTTACCCTGAGGCCCTATAGCCATTGGCCTCCGTGCTAACTCTCAGACGCACTAGTCATGGATGCCAATCAAGGGCCGAGCCAGGGCAGCCCAGAGAGCCCTAACCGGGCCGTGGAGTACCTTCTTGAACTCAACAATATCATTGAGAGCCAGCAGAAACTTCTGGAAACGCAGCGGCGCCGAATTGAGGAGCTGGAGGTCCAGCTGGACCGTCTCAGCCAGGAGAATAAGGACCTGCGTCATGATCGGCAACCTCCTGCTCCTCCCCCACCTTCTCTTCCTCCTGAGCCACCTCTCCCACCTCCTCCTCCTCCACCTCCACCGACTCAGACGGCAGCAACCTCCATGTCTGTGAAGAACCACCACCACTACAACAGCCAAGCTCCTTCCCAAGCTCCTCCTTCTTTCTCACTCCATCAGCACCAGCATCATCACCACCAACAACAGCAGCACCACTCCTCCACCCACCACTCCTACAACAGCACCAGTGCGACCACCATCCCGGTTCCTGTTCCCTCCCAGGCCTCGGCACCGACTTCCATCTCTATTCCAACACAGATCCCCGTTCCGGTCCCCTCCTCGGGACCTGCTCCACCTCCTCCTCCACCTATCCCCCCCAGGGATCAGCCGCGGGCCCATAGTCGCCTGACCCGATTGCCCTCCACCAGCACCGGCACCAACACCAACTTTGTTGAGAAGGAGAAGGAGAGGCTGGAGCGTCTCCACAGGTCAAACGCCTCCAACAACCACCACGCCCACACCCTGCACCACCACAAATTGTAAGTTAGACTAAAAGTTCTTCTCTTTCAAGCAAAGTCAAGGGTTCCGGGAAGATGGCGAACCAGAAACTGGCCAACTAGAAACTGGCCAACCAGAAACTGGCCAACCAGAAACTGGTGAACCAGAAACTGGTGAACCAGAAACTGGCCAACCAGAAACTGGTGAACCAGAAACTGGCCAACAAGAAACTGGTGAACCAGAAACTGGCCAACCACAAACTGGCCAACCACAAACTGGCCAACTAGAAACTGGCCAACCAGAAATTGGCCAACCACAAACTGGCTCACGACTACACAGACAGCTTTTTCTGCTCAACTTTTCATTTCCTAAAACCAAAACCTGAATTCTGCTGAATTCAATCCCGGTTCCGCCAGTACACTGATGGTCAACTTCACCAACAGCTGAGTGTCTGTTTTGCCATCACTTCCCTTGACCTTTGATCCTGAGCGCTACTAACTCATGTTTTAGCTTTTCTCCCAGCTAAGTTTGCATTGATTGACTGCTGATAGAAGCAGGAACTCATAGTGGATCCTGTTATTTGCTGAAGGGTCTCCTCCAGAGGAGAGGGTGCAGCTTGGTCACCTTGAGACTGGTTCTCCTACTGGGTTTATGGATCTTCACTGTTCTTCTAGCCAACGTGGTTGCAGGACTTTGTGTCCATTATGTCAGTAAAGCAAGGAACCGAAACAACTCCAGCATCTTTCATAACTGGAAATGGCGTTACATCAGATGGACTGGAGGGGGGTGGGGGTGGGGGACCTGCTGCAGCTCGCTGTCTTCCTTCTGCGTATCCCAACATATTTTTAACACGTTTACACTCAGAACAGTGTTGCCTGGCAACCCCAATGCAAGCAGCATCCCAACCGTCGGCATCTTCATGCAGAGTTTTCGCGGTGTTGCAGCGGGCTGCAGGACACAGTGCCACCGCCGTCCCTCTGTGGACCAGGCAGCTCCGCTCCGCAGCAGCAAACGCTGAGCGGCATCTGTGGGAGGTGCAGGTCATGGTAATTGCTGTTGCTATGCAACTGAGGAAAAACTGATCTGAAGGACGATACTGGCAAACAGTGGAAATGGTTTTCACCTCACTCGCTCTGCTGCGAGCGCTGTTTGATACGCGGAGCGTTGCCTCCCCGTCGGTGCGAACATGGAGAGCAGCTGCAGTGAAAATGCTGCGGTGACTCACGGAGGCTCGTAACGCTACTCTGCTGCTTCTCGTACGCGCTCCTCTGCACTGCCAAAACAGTCCAACTCGTTGCTCAAAGGTTGAGAGGGTGAATCACACTTTCATTGGTGAGTTTCTCTGAGGAGACTCGAGGCATCGCAGGGCCTGAGTCACGGCATGCCCGGGCACTGCTGGGGGGCCAAACGCTGACCTTAAGATTGCAGAAGATGTAACGGCCTGAGAACAGTGATGCGGCGTGAAAGCAGCAGAGAAGAAGCACCGTGGTTATGAAATCGCTGCTCCATCAGCTGCTCGCTGCTTCTCTGAGCGACTTGATCACGAGCCAGTAAATCCCACTCTGCACTGGGCAGCTGATGACACAGAGGCACAGCAGCACGGTCCAGCACAGCCCACACCGCCTGAACCACGCAGAGGAACCTGCAATTAGCCAAGAACCAGGGGGAAACAGAGAAGCAGTATCAAAGGAAAGCACCCTAAGCACCCGGACCGTCCAGGACTGTCCAATGTCCTTGTCCCATGTCTCAAATGGTGTCTCTTGTTGCTACAAGCAACATAGGGTGCTACGTTTTCCACAAGTGTCAGCAGATAGCCCACTTTAGCAGCCAGAGTGCTGCTAAGCTAACCTGCTGATGCACGCCTGCATGGAGACCGTGAGTTTTCTTCATGTCCCCGTGTGTCTTTATGATGGGACACCCTCAGATGCGTGAGTGAATGGTGGATGGATGGGTGGGTCACAGGATCAGATTTGTGGGCTCCAGAAGGATGCAGGATGAAGGAGGAAGGATGCAGGATGAAGGAGGAAGGGTGCAGGATGCAGGATGAAGGATGCAGGATGAAGGATGCAGGAGACAGGATGAAGGAGACAGGATGAAGGATGCAGGATGAAGGAGACAGGATGAAGGATGCAGGATGAAGGAGACAGGATGAAGGGTGCAGGGTGCAGGGACTCCATCATTCACCACTGGGTGGTTCCCTCTCTGGTTTGAGCCTTTTAGAATAGAACCTGATGAGGCTCACGTGGACAGGAGGAGAGCCAGTTAATCAAGTCTCTCAGCTCCAGGCTGGAAGGAAGAAGAGAAGCTCTGAACCTTCAACCCTGGACGAGCTGGTGCCAGTGGGAGGAGCTGATCCCCCAGTGATCCAGTGATTTATTCTCTCATCAGTGTGATCTTTCATCCTTCTTTTCTCTACTAACAAAACACTGTGTGTGTGTGTGTGTGTGTGTGTGTGGGGGGGGGGGGGGGGGATAACAGAGAGTCAGTCTCTGTTATATTTGGTAACATGGAAATGAGCCTCAGAGCTGTTGGGTGGTGCCAAAGGTTGGGGGGTAACTGCTGTCATGGTAACGGCTCAGGAGGAGGAGGATGGATCATGGTTGGTTTCATAACAGCAGAAGGCTCCTCTCGGCTCCTCCCAGCTCCTCTCGGCTCCTTCCGGCTCCTCTCGGCTCCTCCCAGCTCCTCTTGGCTCCTCCCAGCTCCTCCCGGCTCCTCTCTGCTCCTCCCGGCTGCTCCCGGCTCCTCCCGGATCCTCCCGGCTCTTCCCGGCTCCTCTCGGCTCCTCTCGGCTCCTCCCGGCTCCTCTCGGCTCCTCTCTCAGCCAGTTTCCTAACTGAGCAACACTTTCAGCAGTGCTGCTCTGCTTCTCCTTCTCCTCATCACACGGTGTTTCTCTAAACCCGTTGGACCAGGACACAAACCTGGAAAGAATCCGTGTGTTTACAAATGTGGGACCCTCATGATGAGACTGCTGTCATGTTGCGTCCCCGTCCACGTCCCTCCTGGACAGCTCGTTGACACAGAAGGATTCTGTTATGGTTCCACTTCAATGATGTGACTTCATATTTGCAGACGCTTTTCCTGCTCATACTTTCAGTTCCGGCATGTTTGCCGTCTAGTGGACACCTTGGTGGGGGGCCACCTGGTGCATAGACACAATGGTGCAGTCTTTCCAGCCACCCTTCACAAACGTTGTGACGCCCGTGTCCTGGTTGAAAGGGTTCTGGTTGCCACGACGACAGCAGAAGCCAGCTGGTTTTCACCTTGAACTAAAATATTGAAACATGCTCATTTGTAAATGTTGTGCCTGATGAATGGACCCACGTTCTAAGGACTGATGTTTGGCAGAACGTCTGTGCTGGAGCAGATGGCTGCTGGAATGTTCTGGCAGGGAAAAGTCTGACTTTACCTCCGTGCTAAAGCTGTTGGGATCAGCTCTAGCTGGAATCAGCAACAGTCGCCCTGACTGTGTGTTCCAGCTCAGAAAACACACCTTAGCTCAGGGAGGGCGGGGGAGAATCCTGGCTCAAAGCTAGTGTGTCCCAGCACGTGTCCCAGCTGTGAGGACAGTGTGCGGACAGTATGAGGACAGAATAATGACAGTGTGCGGACAGAGTGAGGACAGTGTGTGGACAGAGTGAGGACAGTGTGTGGACATTGTGCAGACAGAGTGAGGACAGTGTGAGGACAGAATAAGGACAGCGTGCGGACAGTATGAGGACAGAATAAGGACAGCGTGCGGACAGTATGAGGACAGAATAATGACAGTGTGCGGACAGAGTGAGGACAGTGTGTGGACAGAGTGAGGACAGTGTGTGGACATTGTGCAGACAGAGTGAGGACAGTGTGAGGACAGAATAAGGACAGCGTGCCGACAGTATGAGGACAGAATAAGGACATTATGAGGACGGTGTGCAGACAGTGCGAGGACAGTGTGAGGACAGTATGAGGACAGTGTGAAGACAGTGCGAGGACAGTGTGAGGACAGTACGAGGACAGTATGAGGACAGCATGAGGACAGTCACCACCACTTCTGTTGTGTTGCTACTGAGCCGCAGTGTTCAGTAGCCCAAATACGTCAAAACCTGCACGTCTTCACATCAGTCATCAGGAATCCAGGCGACCGCCTGTTCATGTGTTGTTTTTTTGGTGTGTGCGTGTGTGTGTGTGTGTGTGTGACTGTGTGTGTGTGTGTGCCAGGTCAGCAGCTGCAGGAGGATCTATTTAAAACAGGCACATGCATCCACTGATGCAGCTCCTGTTGCCGTGACAACATGTTTTTTCGTTTGCGTCGGTTCCCCTTAACAACACTGTTGTTTCAGACCTGGACAGACCTGGACAGACCGGGACAGACCTGGACAGACCTGGAAAGACTGGGACAGACCTGGACAGACCTGGACTTGAAGACACAAGCGTCCCAACATCATCACATTTTAACTGCTGTTGGTTCCAGCAGTTCCAGGGTGGTTGTCGTTTCTCATCAGCTGGCTGGCCCCCTGCTGGTAGCTGAGCTGTACTGCACGTGGCCACTGGGGGTCAGCCTGTTCCAGACAGTCCCATCACATTAGCTTTGCATTAGCATTAGCATCACTGGAATCAGAAGATGAAGATGATGAAGATGATTCTGTCACTGTATGATGGTGCTCAGACTGGAGGAAATGGATGGAAATGGCGCCCCCTGGTGGGGAACACTGCGTGCTGTCTCATGCAAGGCTGGCGGTTAATGAATCGCACCTGTTGCACAACAGTCCTCTGTAGCCCTTAGCCACGCCCCTTTGTGTGGTTCACCTGTAGCCGTGGCCGCTGAATGAAGAGTTTAGAGGGCTCATTTGTGCCGTTTCACCAGTCTGATGCTGTGTTGGTGATTTTACAGTGACCACAGTCACTCCTCACGCTGATGTTCATGGAACGGCCTGCGGGGGGCGCTGCAGACCACAAAACTCACTCTAGAACGATGTTACCTGGTGTGTGTGTGTGTGTGTGTGTGTGTGTGTGTGTGTGTGTGTGTGTGTGTGTGTGTGCGTGTGTGTGTGTGTGTGTGTGTGCGCGTGTGTGTGAGGGGCTTTTCCACGCCAAACACACTGACCGCTGGACAATGCTTTGGACCCTGACCCTGCATCAGGAAAGACCCTCTGATCACATGACCGTCCACCCTCTGATCACATGACCCTGCAACACTTAGCCTATGGCAGCTAGCTAGTACGATACAAGATGGTCGGTTCTGGAAACAGGCTCATCCCAGCAGGATTGAGGGATTAACTGGTCAGCTAACTGGTCAACCACACGATGTCCCAGTTAGCTGTTACACAGTTCTCCTTCTTTCTCTCCTCCCTCCCCCTCTCTCTCCTCCCCCTCTCTTCTCCCTCCCTCACTCTCTCCCTCCCTCTCTCCCCCCTCTCTCCCTCCTCGCTCCCCCTCTCCCCGCCTCTCTCCTCCCTCTCCCCTCCCCCCCTCTCTCTCTTCCTCCTTTCTTCTCCCTCTCTATCTCCTCCCTTCCTCTCTCTTCCTTGTTTGGGTTAGGGTTACTGGACTAGGTTTGGGTTAGGGTTACTGGACTAGGTTAGGGTCACTCGACTAGTGAGGGCTGGTGTCGCCCACCAGGAAGAGCCTTGTTCTCTGCAGACGTCGCCCTCTGCTGGCCGGAGGAGTCAGGGAAAAAGGTGTGGGTGAACGCCACACCCACTGTAGTCGGACCCGCCACAGTCGGACCCACCAGGTTCCTCCAGCGTGGAGCCTTTACCTCCCCCTTTAGCGTAGGATGCCAGGAACGGTCGCTTCCATGGGGGCTGAAAAAAGGCTTAAAACAGCAGCTCTGTGTCACACCTGTGCTTTCCGGTTGTAGGTTAGTGTTGGTGTGACCATAAAAGTCCTTAGCAAACTTCTGAGTATATGTTAGCAGACACTGACGAGCCCCCCCCCCCCCCATCCCCCTCTAAAACCTGGGCGAACTTTATCTGTCCATCATCCTCCCCCTCCTGAATCACTGTACACTATACATGTACCACTGTTTTGCTAAATGCTAGTGCTAACGGCTGAAACTGATTGTCTGCTAACCAGTACACCCTTTGTTCCAAGTGCTAAGCTAACACTTGTGAATGTATGTTAGTGTTGTATGGCAGAATGACGAGCTAAGATGACACTAACTGCTGAATGCTGCCATTGATATTGTGTGCAATTATAGTGCTAACATGATAAGATATGCTAACTATAGCTAAGTGTCGTGACCTAACTGTACCTGTGTGCTAATTGCCATGCTGCCATTATCTAGTGTGTGCTAAGCTAATGCTGCTTTCTGCATCAAACCAGGAGTTGTTTGCTAATCATTACATGCTACCATAATACCATGTGCTAAGCTATTGCTGACCTTGTGCTGTAATGCTAACCATAATGCTAACCGTGCTAATGGTGTTTGTTTATGTGTGCCTGTCTGTTGTTGTTGTCTGTCTTTGTTTCTCTCTTGACTTTATTTTTCTCTCTTTTTTCTCCTTCTCCCTCTGGATCTTTCTATCCCTCTTTCTCTCCCTGTCAGGTCTTATTCCTCCTCCACCTGTTCTACTACCACCACCTCTTGTCGTTCCTCCAACAACCCTCCCAGCATCACCACTCCTTCCTCCACCTCCTCCTCCTCCTCTCTCTACTCCTCCAGCCTACCTCCTAACAGCCACGCCACCTACCATCAGTACTGCTGTCCCGCGCGCCTCCGCCTGCCCAAGCCTCCCTGCGCCTTGCCCCCCGCCAAGCACCACGAGCAGGCAAGGTAAGGGCCCGAGTCCCCACCGCCTCAATCAGGGTCCCTCCCCAAACTTTCCCTACACTCCGCCAGGCCCTGCCCCCACACACCACCACATCATTGGTAAACACGCGGTTGAGTATTTTTAGCACCCTCAAACACACACACACACACACACACACACACACACGCACACACACACACACCACACACACACACACACACACACACACACACACTCATGTGACTGAAGATGTGAGATCTTTAGCAGCACACGTGGACCAGATGAAGCAGCTGATCCCTCTTCCTCCTCCTCCTCCTCCCTTCTTCTGTCTTTCATCCATCAAAGCTGAGCTGCATCAAAGAGTCCAGGTTCACAATTGATGAAACCTTGTTAGCCCCATTAGCCTTGTTAGTCCTGTTAGTCTTGTTAGCCCTGTAAGCCTTGTTAGTCTCTTTAGTCTTGGTAGCCCCGTTAGCCTTGTTAGCCCCATTAGCCTTGTGAGACAGCAGGACACTTCCTGACTGAGGGATATTTCTTGGTCACTTCACTGGGCTCCTGCATTCTGATGGTGTCCTTCAGGGGGCGACCTGGAGCCGCTGTCACTCACACACACAGACCAGGCTTGTTGCCCCCGAGGACGGCAGTGTGGGACGACAGCTGTAGCAGAAGTTTGTCAGGACCTGCAGCCTCTTCCACAGCAGATCATCTCTCCACCACCTCCACCACCTCCATCACCTCCGTCTCTCCATCACCTCCACCCCTCCACCACCTCCACCCTCCATCCCTCCATCACGTCCATCACCTCAACCCTCCACCCCTCCATCACCTCCATCTCTCCACTTTGCATCTCTCCATCACCTCCATCCCTCCACCCTCCATCTCTCCATAACCTCCACCCCTCCACCACCTCCACCCTCCATCCCTCCATCACCCCCATCACCGCCATCGTCCACCCTTCCATCACCTCCATCCCTCCACCCTGCATCACGTCCATCACCTCCACCCCTCCATTCCTCCCTCAATCACGTCCATCACCTCCACCCTCCACCCTCCATCTCTCCATCACCTCCACCACCTCCACCCCTCCACCCTCCATCTCTCCACCACCTCCACCCTCCATCCCTCCACTCTCCACCCCTCCATCACCTCCATCCCTCCACCCTTCACCTCTCCACCCTCCATCTCTCATCACCTCCATCTCTCCATCACCTCCATAACCTCCACCCTCCACCCCTCCATCACCTCCATCCCTTCACCCTCCATATCTCCATCACCTCATCACCTCCATCACCTCCACCCCTCCATCCCTCCACCCCTCTACCCTCCATCCCTCCATCCATCCACCGCTCCACCCCTCCATCCATCCACCCCTCCACCCTCCATCACCTCCACCCCTCTACCCCCACCTCTCCACCCTCCATCCATCCACCCCTCCACACCCCACCACCCCATCCATCCACCCCTTCACATCTTCACCTTCCAACCCTCCATGCATCCACCCCTCCACCCCTCTACCACCCCTCCATCCATCCACCCTCTATCCCCATCCATCCACCCCTCCACCCTCCACCCCTCCACCCTCCATCACCTCCATCATCTCCATCCATCCATCCATCCATCCATCCATCCATCCATCCATCCATCCATCCCCCGACCCTCCACCCCTCCATCCCTCCACCCCTCCATCCCTCCCTCATCCATCCACTCCTCTATCCATCCACCCCTCCATCCATCACCCCTCCACCCCTCCATCCATCCCCCCTCCCTCTTCAACCCATCACCTCCACCACTCCACCCTCCCCCTCTTCAACCTTCCATCCATCCACCCCTCCACCCTCCACCCCTCCATCCATCCATCCATCCATCCCGCCACCCTCCACCCCTCCATCCCTCCACCCTCCATCCATCCCTCCATCCATCCACTCCTCCATCCATCCATCCATCCATCCATCACCCCTCCACCCCTCCATCCATCCACCCCTCCATCACCTCCACCCCTCCATCCATCCATCCACCCCTCCACCTCTTCAACCCTCCATCCATCCACCCCTCCACCCCTTCAACCCTCCACCCCTCTCTGCACGCTGCTTCATCACCTGAACCGTTGGTCCCTCCTGCAGCCACGCACAAACACTGCCCCCCGCGGCCATCCTCGGTACTACCCCAGCAGATTTCCTTTCTCTTCCACCTCCACCCTCTTCTTCAACCCTCTCCTCTCTTTCTCCTCCTTCTCTTTGTCTCTTTTGCTGTTTTGTGTCTTAGAGAGGAGGAAGATGATGACATCGCCCATCAGTTCTGTTGCCCTGCCTCTGAGTGCAGTAGCCCCTCCTCTAGGTAACCAGGGGCGACCATGAGCCCGTCTCCCGCCCCGCCCGGCTCTCTGCTACATGGAGGAGCGATTATGAGCTCTGTGGTTGCACCTTCTCGGCTGTCTGTCTCTCTTTTCTTGATGTGAGAAGCTGGTTTGTTGAAGGTGAGGGTGGCAGACAGCTGAGGACCTCCAAGCTCGTCCTTTAGAAGAAGACCATGACGCCGCAGCTGCAGCTCTCCTGTCCATCCCATTTATGTTTCCTTGACACTGGTGGATGATGCAGGAACCTCCCTGCGGGGGCTGACCTGGAGCCCCACTTTTAGAACTGACCTTTGTCTTCTACTCCTGGTCTGAAGAGACTTTTGTCCCTCCGTCTCCCGAGCATGCTTTTGTGACCCGAGGACGCTGTTCCAGAGTGCGAGCAGCCCATCAGTGGACGACCGGCTCTAACATCGCTGATGGGTTCTGCAGTTTGTCACCACGTCCGGTTGACTCTGGAGCCAGCCCCCCCCGCCAGCAGCCCCAGCAGCAGAAGCCACCAGCAGTCACATGATGAGCTCCACGCTCCGGTTGCTCTTGCTGTGATCGCGGTTCCGGTAGAAGCTCCCTTCGGTGCGGTGACGCCCGCCAGATGTGAGAGCTGAAGAGTTTTCATGTTTGTGGTGAACCAGGAGTCCGCTGGAGGAGCCGCCTCCTCCTGTGAGCGGCTCCAGTGCTGGTTCAGTCGCAGCTGCTTCTGGAAGCTTGATTGGGCCAGAGTCAGGGAGCATGTGACTTTCTTTGTGAAACCTGTTATTAACCATTAATATTCAATACAGTGATAGAGAATCCTGCGTGTACGACAGGAGGTCGTCTTCATATAACTTTGTGTTACTAGTTTGTCGTCTGCCATAGTTCTTCTAGTGATGTTTAGAATTTTAGGGTAGATCAGAAACAAACTAGCGGCTCCATGAAAAAGGTTCTTAGAAGATTCACTTGTTGCCTCTGGACCGGCACCGAGAGCCCCGGAACCTGGAGGCCTCTGGTGAGGCCTCTGTGGGCGCCACCGCTCCTGTCAGTGGGCATTCAAAGGAGGACAGCATGGGGGGCAGATAGAGCCATGATCTGGTATCACACCGTTGCCGAGCGACACAACCGACCCCAAATACCCCAACCCAGGGCAGGATGAGGGACCCCCATCAGCTGCTGCTCCAGCTGAGGAAGAAAAACTGGTGCTTCCTTTCCTCAGTTTTAAGGAGAACCCTTACACACACATGCACGCACATAGACACACTGAGTGGGTGTGTTTCACGTGTATCACCTGCGTCAGTCCTTTTTGATCTTTCCAATTTAAAAGTGCTGCAGTCATTTAAACCCTTTTGACCGGTACCACAGATGCTATGGGAAGGTTTGTCTTTTTACAGCCGGTCAGCTGATGTGGCGTGTTGGCAGCGCACCTGTAACCCCCCCCCCCACCCCCACCCCCCATTACATGAGTGACTCACCTGTATTTCCCTCCACACCTTTTACCAGAAGAGCTTTGTCCCAATCAGAAAGAGGGAAAAGGTCCTTCTCCCGCAGTTATCAGAGACCGGTGGAGGACACAGAAGCCCAACTCTCGGCTCTAGTCCTGATGAAGAGGAGCGATGAAGATGCTGCGTAACTGTAGGAAACCACGAGGCATTCAGGGCCCCTCCGAAACATCAGGCAATCAGAGCAACTTGGAGTAGTTTTTGGTCATCCTGAGCTCTGCTGACATGTTCACCTGATGAGAACAGAGCTGAACTTCACCTGTTGCAACAGTCAGATCCTGATGTTCACAGTTCAAACTGGTTCTGTTTTCCAGGAACATTAGAGGTGTTTTCTCATCCTGAGGAGGTAAATAAAATAAACAGTCAGGGGGACGTGTGCAGGAGCCCGGATATGGCTTTTCAAGTGCAGACCCAGGCAAAACCAGGCTAGACTAGACCAGAATAGACCAAACTAGATTAGACCACAAAAGACCAGACTAGGCCAGACCAGACCAAATGAGAGCAGAGCATACCAGACCAGACTAGACTAGGCCAGACCAGACCAGACCAGATGAGAGCAGAGCATACCAGATCAGACTAGACTAGGCCAGACCAGACCAGATGAGAGCAGAGCATACCAGACCAGACTAGACTAGGCCAGACCATACCAGACCAGACCAGATGAGAGCAGAGTATACCAGACCAGACTAGACTAGACTAGACTAGACCAGACCAGACCAGACTAGACTAGACTAGACTAGACTAGACTAGACTAGACCAGACCAGACTAGATGAGAGCAGAGCATACCAGACGAGACTAGACTAAATCAAATCAAATCAATCTTTATTTATATAGCGTCTTTTACAATCAAAATTGTTTCAAGGTGCTTTCCAGAATCCCAGGGCCTAACCCCAGACAAGCAACAGTGGCAAGGAAAAACTCCCCTTTAACAGGAAGAAACCTTGAGCAGGACCAGGCTCATGTAGGGGGACCCTCCTGCTGATGGCCGGCTGGGTAGAGAGAGAGGAGAAGGGGGAGGACAGGTAGAGGATAGAATAGGTAGGAGAGGAGAGGAGAGGAGAGGAGAGGAGAGGAGAGGAGAGGAGAGGAGAGGAGAGGAGAGGAGAGGAGAGGAAACCATGACCCAGTGGGGTGACAGAGGCCTGTCAGGTGATCATGTTTCCAGACCCCGGCAGCCTTGGCCTATAACAGCACAGCTAAATGTGACCTAATGATTAGACGACCCCCTAAGTATGATAATTTGTCTGTCTATGATAGTAACTGGAACTACTGAATTAGTAACAATAAGCTTTTTCAAAGAGGTAGGTTTTGAGTCTGATCTTAAAAGTAGCGATGGAGTCAGCCTCCCGTACCTGGACAGGGAGCTGGTTCCATAGCAGGGGGGCCTGGTAGCTAAATGCTCAGCCCCCCACTCTACTCCTAGAGACTCTGGGAACCACAAGTAGACCAGCATTCTGAGAGCGGAGCGGTCTATTGGGCTGGTAAGGTGTCACTAGCTCTTCCAGGTAGGATGGAGCTAGGCCCCTGAGGACCTTGTAGGTCAAAAGAAGGGTTTTAAAAATTATTCTAAATTTAATGGACAGCCAATGAAGAGACGCCAGTACAGGAGTCATGTGATCTCTTTTGTCAATACCTGTCAGAACTCTGGCTGCAGCATTTTGGATCAACTGGAGGCTTCTTAAAGAGGAGTTTGGACACCCTGAACTAGACTAGACTAGACTAGGCCAGACCAGACCAGACTATGCCAAACCAGACCAGAATAGACCAGTCTAGACTAAACCAGACCAGACCAGACCAGACCAGAATAGACCAGTCTAGACTCAACTAGGCCAGACCAGACCAGACTAGATGAGACCAGACCAGACTAGGCCAGACCAGAGTAGATAAGACCAGACCAAACTAGACTAGGCCAGACCAGACTAGACTAGGCCAGACTGGACTAGGCCAGACCAGACCAGACTAGACTAGGCCAGACCAGACCAGAATGAATCAAGTTTAGTCTTTTGCATCATTCTGATCATCTTCATCATATCTGAGCTGAACTATCACTCCTCGATAATTCTGGTTCCTGGACCCACAAACACTTCTGAACTAAGTTATTCCCCAGTCTGTCAGGTTCTCAGCACTCGTGATGAGGGTGACCTTTGACCTTTGGACAGACGCTGCTGCGGATGGACCTTGAGGTCATTTAGAGCGGCTGACCGGCGCTACATCCGTGCAGATGTCAGACGAGTGGATGGAGGTGATTGTTGCGGACAGAGGTGATTGGTGTGGCGTCCTGACGCACAAGCGTGAGGGGGGAACCAACAATCAGCCAACAATCACACATTTGACTTGAAAACGACGCAACAATCAGTGAAAATGAAATTGATCCTGACTTTGGTCGGAGGTGTTGTTTGTTTACAGCTGCTGTAGATGTTTGTGTGGCGCTAGGAGCAGGCTGGGCTAACACTGCTAGGCTAACACGGCTCTGCGAGTGGCCAATAAGACAACACAACTTTTGTCTCGCTGATGCTAAAGTCTTAAATCCTGTCACAAACGGCAGCAGCAGGAGTATAACAATGTACTTACAGAATCAACAGGTAGAAACACTTGTTGAACCATCCTCCACAACCGCTGACTGCGGCTATTAGTTAGCATAAGAGAGGCCCCGCCCACAAAGCCGCCTGGCCGCTGACCAGCTGTTTAGTTACAGTCTGATTTTAGCAGCTCTAGCGTGATGCTAACATTCAGTCATCTGGAGTATTGAGGACACTGGTCTGCCAGTCAGGGTGTGACTGCCTCACACATGCACACGCTCACGCCCACGTGCACACGCACACACCAGCGGACACATGCAGGGGTCACAACCTCTCCTTATAAGGTGTGAAGCAGGGCGGAGCAGCGGGCCAACGGAGCGGCTCAATAACGCGACGCCACCACCACAAAGCCATAAACAGCCGTGTGAGAGGCGTGCGCACGTTTGTGTTGCCGGTTCAGAACCTCCAGATCTTCTTTCATGACCTCAGACCAACCCAAGACGCACTGGCAACGGTTGCCGTGGCAACAGTTTGATACAGCACCATTTGCCACACACGCTTCCCTGTCGACCCCCTTTTTCTCCTCCTTTTCATTTCCATCCATTTTCTGTTTTCTTCTTCTTCTTCTTCTTCTCCTCCTGATGTAAATAAACCTAAAGATGGTCAAACTTCAGTCTGTCAACTTTATTCTTCTGTAAACTAATTAAAAAGAGACTGAATATATTATTTAACGTCTTGAATACTCCAGAACTGTACTCTTCACTGTAAACAATGAGAATGTAGCGCTGCTGCTGAAAAAGACGATGATGATGATGATGATGATGATGATAATGATGATGACGATGACGATGACGATGATGATGTCCTGACAGTGGGAGGTGCACTGACTAATGAAGATTAAAGGCTCATATGATCATAAGAGGTGACTCTCTGCTTTGTCCTGATTGGTCGACGGTGATGAAGTAACAGCGCACGTCCGCTTCCGGTCGCGCTAGCTGAGCGTCGCCACCAGGGGGCACCAGTGCTCGGTTGAACCACCGTATTCAAGGCAAAAACGCACATTCAGCACTTTAGGTTACCGTCCCGCAGGTGTAGCACAGGTGTAGCACAGGTGCACAGGTGTAGCACAGGTGCACAGGGGTTCTCCTGTGGACTGGAGGGGGCGTGTTGGGCTGGTTCGCACCGTTGTCGGCACAACTCCAAGTCCTGCAGGTCGCGTTTGGACTCTTTATTAAGATCAGGTAGGAAACTTCTGGAGAATCTTTGAAGCAACTTTTGTTCCAGTTTAAAACTTTTTAACTTTTTTTCGAAGCCAACATTTATAATTTGTACTTTTTTTCTTTGTTTGGCTGAAAATTATAAATGTTACAGGATTCACAGAGTCCAGGAGGTCACGGGGAGGCGAGGTGAGCCCGCCATGATCCCATTAAAGCCTTAGCGGGGGGGGGGGGGGGACTCATTCACACCAAGACGCATCAGCACTTTCTCCTCCTCCTGACTGGTAATAAAGCCCAGAAACAGGAAGCCCAGAGGAAACAGGAAGCCCAGAGGAAACAGGAAGTTCGGAGGAAACAGGAAGTAACCAGTAGGTCCTTTGACTGACGGGACACCGATGCTCAGGTGGGACACTTCCAGTCCCTTTAAAGACAACGGCTTCGTTAAGTGGCTCTACATGCTAACAGTGCAGCTAATAGTTAGCAGAGAGGCGGGACAGGAAGTAGAAAGATGGACTGGATGTTGGGATCCAGCGTTCTGCTTTAGCTCTGTTTAGCCACGAGCAGCTGAACTGTAGCTTATAGCTCTGTTAGCGTCTCTGGGGGATTAAAACCTTCATCCTGTTACTCAGCGGAGACACTCATTGTGTTGATGGACGTGTCAAGCCAGGAATGGACCCCCTGCTGGGGGCCCAGGAGGCCAGAGGTCAAGGTCTGAAGGACGCATCCCTAACCCTAACCCTGGGGACTGTATCCACAGCAACAGTTCACACAGTTGGACTGTTTGAGAGGGTGGAGGCAGCTTCCCAAACATCTCCTAAAACACGTCCCTGACAGGACGGTCCAGTAAATTAGGTGTGTCTTCACTGATGTGGACATGATGGACATCTGCAGGTGGACATGATGGACATCTGCAGATGTCCACTTTCTACACATTTTCGTGGTGGGATGAACTGAATCAAGTGGACTCTTCCTGCGGGACGTATGGACTGTGCTGCATGAGGCTCCGCCCCCTGGCCTCTCTGTCCTCAAGGACGCCGGCCCGTGTCCTCCGTCCAGGGAAGCCATGGAGACACATTATCAACTCTGCCTGTGCGAGAGCTGCCTGACAATACGCCAGCGTCTTTACAGGAGCCCTGAGAAACAGTCACATGACCTATTTGAGAGGGTGACAGACGTGCCAGAGGCAGCTCAGATCATGTGACCAGACGCTGAAACCACGTGGCTGTGATGTTCAGCATCTGTGACCTTTGCCCTCTGTTCTGTCTGCGCTCCACTGGAACCTGGTCCCCCCTGCACAGGTAGGTGAGCACCAGGTGGCGATATGGCAAAAAGAAGGTTAGCAGAGAGCGGTTAGCATTGCGCGGCTCTGCACGCAGAGGCAGCCGTGACCGACTCCCTCAGTCCTCCAGCCTTTGGATCAGACTCAGGATATATCGTGGCCACAGGAAGTTGGGTCAAACCGTCAACCAAAGTCTCCTGGAGACCACAGACATGATACTGTCGTCACGGTTACGCTGGCATTGACAACTCAGTGCTGATGACTTGGACACAGACACAAACTAAGATGACTTGACTCGTCAGACACCTCAGGTCACATTTTCAGAAGTTCTTTCACGCTCTTGCTGGTAGTTGTGGTGTCTCTGCTGCCCCCGGTGATCAAAGGCAGCAGAACAGCTGAACGTCTGGCTGCAGTGATGCTAAAAGCTGGACATCAGCGGGACACTATTCGCTTCAAATAAAGCTGATGATGTCAGGGATGGAGAGCTGAAGGAACAAGGCTGAAAATGCATATCAGGCTAATGCTCTGCTCACACACGCTAGTGCTACACAGCTCCCGCTCACACATGCAAATGTTACACAGCTCTCGCTCACACATGCTAATGTTACACAGCTCCTGCTCACACACGCTAGTGCTACACAGCTCCCGCTCACACATGCTAGTGCTACACAGCTCCCGCTCACACATGCTAATGCTCCACAGCTCCCGCTCACACACGCTAATGCTACAGTCGGGGCTGCAGGAAGCACATGTTGAGGAGCCGTGTTGCTCAACGACATGTGATCAGTGTGTGTGTGTGTGTGTGTGTGTGTGGTGTGTGTGTGTGTGTGGTGTGTGTGTGTGTGTGAAGAAGAAAGAAAGAAAGAAAGAAAGAAAGAAAGAAAGAAAGAAGAAAGAAAGAAAAAAGAAAGAAAGAAGTGTGAGGAACGATGAGTGAGTGAACACATGCAGACAGGAACATATAAATATCACTGTGTGTGTTGATGGCTGAGTGCACATGAATAACAGACTGTGTGTGTGTGTGTGTGTGTGTGTGTGTGTGTGTGTGTGTGTGTGCAGACACGTGGAGAAGAGGCTGTCAAGAAAGCAACCATGCATCTCTGTAGAGAATACAGGCGGGGGGGGGGGGTGTGGAGAGAGAGGGAGGGAGAGAGGGAGGGAGGAGGGAGGGGAGGGAGGGAGGGGAGGGAGGACAGAGGTTAAATTGAAATAAGGCGAGAGGGAGAGGGAGGGAGGGGAGCAGGAGCTGGGGGTGTGGTTGGACGAGAGAGGGAGACAAAGCAAGGGAGGAGGTGGGAGAGTGAGAGAGGCAGGCCCAGGAGGAGAAGAAGAAGGAGGAGACTGGGTGAGAGTGAGGTGCGTGTGTGTGTGTGTCCATGTGTGTGTTTTCATCTCGCCGGTCTCAATGAATGGAGGGCGTCTCCATTGTCTGCAGAACGGTAAGAAGCTTTTCCACAGCTTGTGTGTGTGTGTGTGTGTGTGTGATTGTAAAGGCATTTTAATGTCAGCTGGCTAACATACAGCAGGTGTAGCCTCTGGTGGCATGCAGCATGGGGCTGGCGAGAGTGTGTGTGTTTGTGTGTGTGTGTGTGTGTGCTCGCTCACAATCAGCCTGAGCATGAAGGTTAAAGGTGTTGATGACCCCCGGCTGGTTTGACCGCTCTGATCATGTGACCAGCTCTGATATTTATCCGTGGTGTGTTTAAAGACCGTGGGTGATCTGGCTTCTGTGATAATGAAGCCTCAACCTGAAGCACGGACAGACGTCGGTCCAGTGACGCTGGCCTGGTTTCAGATGAAAAGCCCTTTATTTCCCAGGGGACATTTGTCCTCTGAGGTAAATGTGACGTCACGGCTGCCCTGACGGGGGCAGATGTTTCCAGCTGTGTGTGGGGGAACTGGAGATAACCAGAGCGAAGTGAAGCTTCCGCATTATCTTGGTTCTGATTCAGGTGGAAGAGCTCGGTTGTTTTAGCCACTTCCCTGTTAGGAGGAGCTTGGTGGTCTCCAGAACCTGGCCCACAGGCGGCTGAGCTGGAGCCACTGGGAGCACACCACTAGCACCGCTGACTGGAGCCACTGGGGCATGAACGCCTCTTTTCTTCTGCTGAGCGTCTTAAATGTGGTGGGAGCATCATCTCAGGGCCTCGGCCCCACAGGGCCCGTTCCAACAATCAGAGCAGCTTCAGTTTGTTATCGAGTCCTCATGCAACGCTGTGGTGCGTTTGGGTGCCATGGGAAACTCCAGTATTCTGTCCTGATTCAGGGGCTCCGCGGAAAATGTCACAAATCCGTGAATTCTTCCTCTTTTGTCGGGAGTCTGGTGAAGGTCCAGTTTGGGCTCCGTCCCTCCGCCAAAACCTCTGAACTCCACCTGGAATCAGGAATCAGGGCTGCGGAAAACCGGGATTAAAAATTCACAACATGACCCATTTGTTCGGATAAACGTACCGTGGCCTCGTGCTCCAAACCGCAGGTCCTCCGAGAACCCTCAAGGTTCCTCCTTCGGGTTTCCTTCCTTCGGGTTCTTCTGATATCGGTTCGGCTCAGTTCTGAGACGTTCCGAGGACGTCCCAGAGTCTTGCTGATGAATTTTGGGGGCAGACCATAATAATCCCGCCCTGTTGGGCTGAAGTGAAGTGAAGAGTGAAGACACTCAAGTGCACCAATGCTCAATTATTTAGCCATATGCTGACGACGAAGTAGGTGCTCGCTAACCCCTGCTAGCTAGCAGGAGAGCTAGTGTGAGAACGTTTGTTGCTCTGGATCGAGGTGGGATTTCAGCTCCAGCAACATCTTCCAGGTGGAGACGATGGTTCTACATTTGCACACGTGTGCTGTGGCGGATCTTGTCTAAACTAATCTGAGTAAGTCAGTCTCGCCGCTAACTCACCGCCGTTGGTCCCGGTAGCTCTCCGCAGCTCTCTGATAACAGCCTCGGATGCTAACAGCTACCGATCCCTGCTAACCCAATGCTATTGCTAGCTTCTGTACTGCCTACCACAATAGATGATGTGACCTCCTGTCAGCTGAGGACATCACGCTCTGTCCTTATATCAGAGAAGGACTCTGGACCATCTCTGTCATTGATCTTCTCCACCAGGAGATCAAGGTTGTGATCACCTGAAGCGCTCCTGAAGAACTGTGCATGTGAGAATCAGCCTGTAGCGTGTTGGGAGTAGATGTTCCAGGTTAGAACTTTGACTCTTTGGAAGCAGATGTGTCCTCTAACAGTTGAAACGTTCCCATAGCATTGTTCCCATAGCATTGTTCCCATAGCATTGTTCCCATAGCATCATTCCCTTTATGTTCCTTCACCACTAAATGAAAACTGTTGCTAATGATGAGCTGCTGGATGAACAAGCGCTGTTAGCTGGGATGGTTAGCTGGGACGGTTAGCTGGGACGGTTAGCTGGGATGGTTGGGGTGAGGAGCTGGGGAATGCAACTTTATTTTATTCCTCACAAAGGCAGGAGTTCAATGATGTCTGTAATCGACTAAACCAGGGGTGGGGAACCCTTTTCATATTGAGGGCCATTTCAATTTTTATAAAGTCCTCCGAGGGCCATACTATTATGAACACATACCTAGGGATGCAAAAAAAAAGACAAAAAAAAAAGTCTATAACCACTGTGTTACTAAGTCTCATGATTGCTGCATTTGAGTTTGAATTATTTATTTAGCACACATGCATATAAAATCACCAAATAAATAGAATAAAATGACAAGTAAAATATGTTTTCATGATCATACAAAACAATAAAAAGAGGTGCAGAGTTGAGGCAAGAGACCCGTAAGGGCCTGTTCGAGGCCTCTACTCACAAAAACTGCAATACAACAAGATAATCAAGAATATAAATGAAAAGAAAGAAAGATAAAGACAATAATAATAACTAGAAAGCACTCGGAGAGCGCAGACCTCCGCCAAGCGCAACAATTCCTGGCATATTGTGATTTCCACCATAAATATTAGTCCCACATATACTTTGACTACATATTTAGATTCCTTGACCATAAAAACATACCGTTAGCCACTGGAATCATAACAATATACTGTATGTCCTAGTTCAATAGTTATTCACGAAAAAAATTCACGCTTTGAAACAATTTTACTTTGTCCGGCGCGAGCGCCTCAGCGGCGGCTATGAGGCGCGTTCACGAACTCTCCTTCGGCGTGAGGTTTCAGCTTCGTGGCTATTAATTCACTCACCACAAAACTTGCACGCGTAATATTCTCTGTCGGTACATGGTCGTGTGAAAGCTGCTTGTTGAGCCTCCAAACTCCGGCGAAGAGCGTTAATTTTATCCAAACTCATCTGTCCTTTCAACTCGTCGAGTTTAGCGTGTTTCGCTAAGCATTTTTCGTCCGTGTCAATCAGTCCAGCCCACTACGTACATCACATGCTGTGTTCACTGACCCTGACCTTGACTCGGACATAACATAACCGTCTGTTTTATCTCAGAAAACGGGAAAATATTTCATCTTGTTACGAAAGAAATTTCAGGATACGAAAGGCAAAAATACGCTACCGCTGCTACTCGCAGCTCGCGGAGTTTAGCGAACGGTCCCACTGTATAAGTGCACATATAAAATATAAAAATCTTATTGCGTTGCGGGCCGGTAGAAATGGTCTCGTAGGCCGTATACGGCCCGGAGGCCGGAGGTTCCCCACCCCTGGACTAAACACACGACTAAACTGTAAAGTCTGACGCTGCACAACAGTCTGGAGAATGATGGGAGGAGCACAGCAAGAGAGTGAGGAGGAAGAGGAGGGAGGGAGGGAAGGAGGGACCGATTTACAGGAAGTGGAGAAGTGAACATTCTATTTAGTTACATCAAACCCCTGGGAGAGTGTTGTTGTTGTTGCTGCTGCTGTAACTGATCAAACTCCATTTCCCATCAGCCACCTGTGGTTCCCAACAGGTCAGTTTAGTGTCAGACGGCCTTTCAGGTGAAACATCAGAATAAAGTGATACGAGTGTCACAAACTGGTCTCTTCTAAATACGTAGCTTTATTAGCGGCGTCCTCCAGCCTAACAGGCCCCAACTCTCTCTTGTCGCCATGGTAATGCTTGAACACACCTTCAAAGTAAGACTGAGCTGGTTTCTGTGGAAGGAGGCGCCTCAGTGTCGGGGTGATGGGAGACAACCACGTTGGACACGCTAGCACTCTGCCAGGACTGTGATCCAGAATCCCAGCAGAGTTGATGTCCCAAACGCTCTCCTGGTCTCTCTAAACTCTTCCTTCTCACGTGACCAAGACGAGCTTCATTCTGTCCGGCACCTAAGGACCCGTGGACCGGTGCCGGGCCGCGCCCCAGGACTTGGGGACCACTGTTCTTGACAAGTCAACTCTTCTTCCGAAATTATTCTTATTTTTGACGTATTTGCTATATTTCCATGTTGATGCATGATGATCATCACATCAGCTATAAATAAATGTTATAATAGAGGGGGAGGACAGGGGGACGGGGGACAAACGACTGTTTCACACCTCCGTCCTCCCTCCCCTGATGCTGTCGTTCAGGCTTCTTTCTGGCCAGGGTCCGAGGGACCTTTGACAGCCTGGTAGTGGACAGGAAGACGGTGACGCTGGGTTTACCACAGTGCCACACGTGACTGTGGCGTCACTCTGACGCCACGAGGAAATCTGACTGCAGTCCTGCGCCGGAGCCCCGTCGGTTCCTCGGCCGTCCGGCAGGGGCGACATTTCCCGCAGAGCCCAGCAGGAGCAGCGCAGCTTCGCCAGGAGCTGCTGTTCTTTCATTTTATGGGAGGCTCTGACGAAAAGAAGGTGGCGTGCACGTGCAGCCGTGCACGCGCCACGTCTATGAGCTCTCCTTCCTGTCAGAGCATACGTGCTCCAGCTGCAGAGTGTGTGTGTGTGTGTTTATATTCATACAGTCTTAACGGAGAAAATACATGGACATGAACATTTTGGGTGAACTGTTCCTTTAACGGCTGTCACTGTGCAGCCAGAATTATTTTAGTTACACTGCATTTTCCTCCCAAGCTGTGTGTGTGTGTGTGTGTGTGTGTGTTCCTCTCCATATGCCGCTGATTTTAGCCCCTCCCACTGTTCTGCGATCAGTGACAGCGTGAAAACTGAGTTGTCATAGCAACACCCCACTTGACTCCTGCCAAAGCCGCTCCTCCTCCTCCCGTTACACAGCAACTGTCTCTAAGCAACATCCTCTTCCTCTCTCATCTCCTCCTCCTCACCATCCTATCAGAAGTTAAACTATGAGGAAGAGACTGAAATGGAGGAAAGAAAAGTAGAGAAAACAGAAAAATACGTTCTAATCAAGTTAGGGAGGAATAACACCAACGAAGAAACGCAGAAAAAGCACGACGACCGAAAAGAAAACTGTCTTAATGGATTGTTTACTGACAAGCGTTAACGAGAAGGACAGCGAGTGTTTGGACAGGAAGTGGGCGACTGATGATGATGTCATCAGTGTGAGACCCGGAATCTCCTTGGCTGTTTCCGAAACCACACACTCGTTCCCTATTCACTCCTCACTACATGGGGGACATGGATTGAGTGAACTACGTAGTGTACTCAATTTAAAGTTAGTATTCGGACAACAGCGTCATTTGCGGCCCACGTAAAGTGACGTCATGGTGTCGCATAATAATTACGAACGGGTCGCCGGGAAAAGTTTATTATACATTATATAATAAAATGAAATATTAATGTCAATAATAATACAATAATAATAATTACTTATTATCTAAAATAATTAGTGTCCTTTGACATTTTCAAGCCAAGACGTGATGCTACATTCTCAAGTCAGATTCCGCTGCAGTGAAAACATTTAATAAAGCAATTTTTTCATCAAAAAATGGATCTAGAGCTACTTTTCATCTTTGTAAATATTCTTTTACTGAGATTCTGATTCCGAAGAACAATTTTAAGTGAGGGGCGGGGGGATCAGTGAAGACTGATTGATTTTTTTTTTTACACATTTATGTTGGAATATTTTAAGATGATCATATTGGACCCCTACTGAAAAAAAATTCTCATTTCCCAAAATTTCATATATCACACACTAGAAATTCCGATAAAAAATGTATCCAATCAGCGTGATACCGTCACGTGATACTGTAAAGGCTGATGGGATACATTTTCCGAGTTAGGGTGCTCGCTTGTACACTACTTTTCACAGTGCATCGTGGGATACATTGAGTGCACTAGGGTACAGCGATGCTCACAACAATCTAACAATTCGGACACAAACCTGTTAACGACCACCAGGGAACGGTATTCATCCAGAGCATTCAAAACACTTCCGGTCGATACTTTGACACATTGCTCGCACCCCTGAATCTCACCTGTGGCAGGTCACACACTGGCTGAGCAGGTATCCAGGTGTGGTAGGGGCGGGGCTTAGCAGATGTTTGTGGCTGCTTGGAGCGCTTCTTTTTAAATACATTTATATATTTCTTCATTTCTTAATTTGTTGATGACCTTCCCCAAACACAACACTGCCCATAGAAAGACATCAAGTGAATGAATAAAGAATTAAAGAGAAGAAAGGGGGGACAAAGAGGAAGAGAAGGGCGGCTGATGAGAAGATTCATCAATCAATCAATCAATCAATCACTCTTTATTTATATAGCGTCTTTTACAATCAAAATTGTTTCAAGGTGCTTTCCAGAATCCCAGGGCCTAACCCCAGACAAGCAACAGTGGCAAGGAAAAACTCCCCTTTTTTCGTCTAATTGTTAGGTCACATCTTAGCTATGCTGTTATAGGCCAAGGCTGCCGGGGTCCAGAAACATGATCACCTGACAGACCTCTGTCACTCCACTGGGTCATGGTTTCCTCTCCTTTCCTCCCCTTTCCTCCTCCTCATCAAGCAGACTAGTTATGCTGATTCCTGTGTAGTTTTTCTGCTTCTCCTCTCCTCTCCTCTCCTCTCCTCTCCTCTCCTCTCCTCTCTCCTCTCCTCTCCTCTCCTCTCCTCTCCTCTCCTCTCCTCTCCTCTCCTACCTATGCTATCCTCTACCTGTCCTCCCCCTCTCCTCTGTCTCTACCCAGCCGGCCATCAGCAGGAGGGTCCCCCTACATGAGCCTGGTCCTGCTCAAGGTTTCTTCCTGTTAAAGGGGAGTTTTTCCTTGCCACTGTTGCTTGTCTGGGGTTAGGCCCTGGGATTCTGGAAAGCGCCTTGAAACAATTTTGATTTTATAAGACGCTATATAAATAAAGATTGATTTGATTTGATTTGATGAGTTGGTTGGTTTATCTGCTGGAGGAAACCAACTGACTCAAGTAATGAAATGAAGCCATTTCTAAAGCTGTCATTTACAACATCTACATGGATATTAAAGTCTCCAATGATAATGACTTTGTCCGTTCTAAGGACCAAGTCAGATAAGAGAGCAGAGAGCTCAGATAGGAACTCTGAATGTGGCCCAGCAGGGGGCCGATATACAACTACAAACAGAAGCGGCTTTTCTGCCTTCCAGAAGGCTGTACTAACTGGGATTTACACAAAAGAGATCTAATATTTAACAGTCCACATTTAATTGTGATATTAGTTTCTCCAACTTGTGCTTTAGTATTAATTTTAATAAGATTACGGTGATTGACCGCTCCCCTGCTCTGTGCTTGATGAACTTTTAACCGTGGAACAGAGACTACCTCTATAGTGTTAAATATGTTATTGTTGGTGGGTGAGGGTTCTATGGAAGCAGCAGAGAGGTGTGTAAGGCTACAACTCTGCACCCTGGTCTGGACCCTGGATTGTCAGGTCACTTTGGGTCTAATAAAATTAGCCAAGTTACTAGAAATGAGAGAGGCACCATCCCATGTGGGATGGACACCGTCTGTCCTAATCAGACCACGTTTTCCCCAAAAAGTGCTCCAATTGTCTATAAAGGCCACCTGGTTTTAGGGGCACCATCGTGACAGCCAGCATCGAAGTGATGACATGCGACTAAACATCTCATAGCTGGCCAGACTGGGGAGGGGATCAGAGAATGCTACGGAGTCCCACATCGTTTTTGCGTAGCTGCACACTGACTCTATGCTAATTTTGGTGACCTCCGACTGATGAAGCCGGGTGTCATTTGCTCTGACGTGAATAATAACTTTACCAAATTTACATTGACGTCTCACCAGGAGCTTTAGATTGGCTTCTACGTCGCCCGCTCTGGCCTCCGGAATGCACTTAACTATAGTCGCTGGAGTCGGCTTCACGTGGCGCAAAACAGAGTCGCCAATTACCAGGGTCAGTTTCTCAGCAGGTGTGTCGCCGAGTGGGGAAAAACGGCGAACCGTCACCCAGCCACCCTGGCTAGCCGGCTGCTGCCGGGGGACCGCTAGCTGAAGCTGGATAGGTGGATGGATGGATGGATGGATGGATGGATGGATGGATGGATGGATGGATGGATGGATGGATGGATGGATGCGTGGATGGATGGATGGATGGATGGATGGATGGATGATTAGATGATGGATGGATGGAAGGATGGATGGATGGATGGTGGATGGATGGATGGATGGGGATCCAGGCAGAAAGAGGAGGAAGAAACACACAAAGACTAAAGAAGAAGACACAAACATCCGTCAGGGGCCAGAGGGTTAGCGTTAGCGTTAGCAGCTCGTGTTTCACCTGTGTACAGGAAGCTGAGGGAGGATTAATCTGAGAGCATTACACAGGGCTCCCCCTGGTGGTGACTGTCTGTGGCTCTCCGCCTACAATATTAACCCAAGAAAAGTGCAGAAAGGTGTTTTTCTCCTTTATTATTGTCAAAGGGAGGAAGAGGGGGAGGAGAGAGGAAGGGAGGTGGAGAGAGAGATAGGGAGGAGAGAGAGAGGGAGGGAGGAGAGAGAGAGGGAGGGGAGAGAGAGAGGGAGGGAGGAGAGAGAGAGGTGGAGAGACAGAGAGAGGGAGGGGAGAGAGAGAGGGTGGGAGGTGGAGAGAGACACAGAAGAGAAGAGAGAGGCCGAGGGAGCATCCGGAGAGCCGCTCACTATCGGTCACACATTGGTCTCCCCCTCTCTGCCGGTCTCCCCCTCTCTGCCGTCTCCCCCTCTCTGCCGGTCTCCCCCTCTCTGCCGGTCTCCATCCTCCACCCCCCACCCCTCACCCCCTTATCCCCCCTCCTCCCCTCGCTCCTCTCGTGCTCGGCCGCGTCCATCTACGGGGCAACAATGTGGTGCATCAACTGCGCGTCCGACAAAACGCCCGCGATCCTCAACAACAAGCTGCTGTACTGGTAAGACTCCGCGTGCCGCTCCGCCGCTCCGCCGCTGCGCTTTTCCGCGCCGCTCCGCCAGCGCTCCCTGCGGGCCGCGCCGCTCGTGCGTGTGCGAGGCGTCAGTCTGCGACGCTTTCGCTGTGGAAGCTGCTGCTGTCAAAATTTCAAAGTGCGCAGATTCTTGGCAACGCGTGTGCGCGCGTGTTACTCCCGTGAACTTGAACTTTTGGCGGCTGTGGAGGAATCAGACGGTTCCCAGAGGAAACTTTATCCAGTTGGTTCCATTTCCTTCGTGCGCAGATAAACGTGTAATTAAGGGGTTAACCTTCCACAGTGGTTCTGTCACCAGGAGTGCCGTAGTGGCATCACTCCTGTGCATCACCTGTGCATCACTCCTGTGCATCACTCCTGTGGGCCCTGCTGATGAACTGGAGCTCCACCAGCAGCTCCACAACCACCACGACCCGTTTGATAGCAGATATCAGGAGCACGCTCACAGGCTGCTACCAGATGTTTTGGCTCCAGCCGGAGGGGTGCGGCTCCAGCTGGTCGTCTGTGTGTTTCTGAACAGGTGCAACACAGCTCAGCAGCGTGGTGTTTCATGAGCCCTCTGCTCTCCTGGTGGGAGTGTAGAGGAGGAGAAGGACTGACTCACGCAGGTTTGGGTTGGTGTTGCTCACGTTGACTCAGCAGCGTTGTAGCCTTAATCCCAGAGGAGGGAGGGAGGGAAGGGGGGAGGCGGTTGCCTGGAAACCTCGGAGCTGATCCGCTCCCACTGTGAGCAGCGCCGAGACTGATGGACCATCACACCAAACCAGGAAAGTGATTATCTGGCTGCAACGCTGCACCACAAGCTCCCTGCAGGATTCTCCCTCTGGACAACAGGCGGCATTAAGCTTGTAATAGTTCACTGATGGAACTTCCTGCTCCATAGATGACCTTTGACCTGACCTTTGACCCCCCTAGAAATGCTGCAAATGTGATATCATCACAGCATTTTTTTGTTTTGGCTCCTGGCTTTATTTGTGTGTGTGTGTGTGTGTTCCTCATCAGAGCTGTTGTGTCGACTGAACCAAGAAGACGAATGAAATATTCAACTGTTGAGTCTTGGACAGACAGACAGACAGACAGACAGACAGACAGACAGACAGACAGACAGACAGACAGACAGGACAGGACAGGACAGGAGGACAGGACAGGACAGGACAGACAGGACAGGACAGGACAGGACAGTTCGCCCATCTAAAGCTCGTTTAGCTCTCACAAATAAAAGAAGCTGCTTGGGTTGCTTTTAAAACAAACTGTGAACACACACACACCTGATACACACACACACACAGGTTGTATTGTGGGTTCTGTCCTGTTATTGCAGCAGCAGGAGCCCCACAGGTGACTCTCACTATCCCAACAAGCCCTGCAGTGATGCACAGTTAATATTTACCTTCTACATACTCAAACAGTCAGAGAAGCTTCACACACACACACACACACGCACACACACACCCACACACGAACACACACTTGCATTGTTGTTGTTGTGTTGCTGTGGTTACCCAGCTGCTGCTGCTGCTGTAGTTGCTGCTGTAGCTGCTGCTGCTGCTGTAGCTGCTGCTGTAGCTGCTGCTGCTGTAGCTGCTGTAGCTGCTGCTACTGTAGCTGCTGCTGCTGTAGTTGCTGCTGTAGCTGCTGCTGCTGCTACTGTAGCTGCTGCTGTAGCTGCTGCTGCTACTGTAGCTGCTGCTGCTGTAGCTGCTACTGTAGCTGCTGCTACTGTAGCTGCTGCTACTGTAGCTGCTGCTACTGTAGCTGCTGCTGCTGTAGCTGCTACTGTAGCTGCTGCTACTGTAGCTGCTGCTGCTGTAGCTGCTGCTACTGTAGCTCTGCTGCTGCTGCTGTACTGCTGCTGTAGCTGCTGCTACTGTAGCTGCTGCTGCTGTAGCTGCTGCTGTAGCTGCTGCTGCTGCTGTAGCTGCTGCTACTGTAGCTGCTGCTGTTACTGTACTGCTGCTGTAGCTGCTGCTGTAGCTGCTGCAGCTGCTGCTGCTACTGTAGCTGCTGCTGCTGTAGCTGCTGCTGCTGTAGCTGCTGCTGCTGTAGCTGCTGCTGCTGTAGCTGCTGCTGTTACTGTAGCTGCTGCTGTAGCTGCTGCTGTAGCTGCTGCTGCTGTAGCTGCTGCTGTTACTGTAGCTGCTGCTGTAGCTGCTGCTGTAGCTGCTGCTGTAGCTGTAGCTGCTGCTGCTGCTGTAGCTGCTGCTGTAGCTGTAGCTGCTGCTGCTGCTGTAGCTGCTGCTGTATGTCAAGGATTTTCTTCAGTTAACACAAAGTCAAAATGCTGCTTTTAAGAGTTTAATAAGTCAACACATGCAACAACAGCATGCAGAGAGATCTCTGCCCAATGTAACAAACATGTCCCTTTTATAATGCTTAGCAACTACGCCTTTCTCTCAGTACTTTTCCATCTACTTACTTCATCGTCACAAGGTTAGCATGATAAACTGTAGCATTTTGAAGGTTGCTGACTTGCACACCTTCATCATTTTCTAAGGAGTCTTAGTTCTACAACTCGTGACACCTTGTACACCTGCACAAGTATCATCAGATGAACTTGCTTGACCTTACTGGTTTAAATGATCTATGCTAAACAAAACAACAACAAAAAATAATTTCCTTTACATGTAGCTGCTGCTGCTGTAGCTGCTGCTGCTGAGGGGGATCCTGGCTGCTGTGTAGAGGACGATAATTCACTAGGAAACCTTCCAAAGGTCAGGATGTAATCGTGGGCTTCACACTGTCGTACTGTTGGAGACAGACGGGCAGCAGGCCAACCTGGAGAGGATGAAGGTGAGGATGGGCTGGTCCAGGTGGGCCAGGGACAGGGCTGGTTGTGAAGATGGTTCTGAGATGGATGGAATGAGACTGCTGTTGGCCTCAGCAGCGCCTGTGGTCTCTGATGGTGTATCTGCTCTTCTGAAAGTGACCCTAGAATCCTCCGTCTCCACCGAATCGTCCCAGCATGACTGCAGGTGTTGGAGGGGACCTTTACACGCTGGAACACGTCAGTAAGCTCTGGGGCTGATTGGACTTCCTGCATTCTCCGTCAGACCTTCAAGAAGGTCCTGACGAGGAGGCCAACGTGCAACAAATGGGATGCAAACCAATGATGCCATGGTGCTTTCATGGCGGCTCCCCACTGTGGCTCCTGCTG
>NC_079527.1:440000-492500 GCF_003711565.1 Takifugu flavidus | reverse complement strand
TGCCACTAAGAGAGTGAGAGTATTTATTTATAGCTCCCAACATGACAGCAGCGATGTATGAAGATGAGCCAGCCTCCACCATCGAGCGTCTGCCAAATACTACTGAAACATGACAAAAACATGACAACAACACAGCAAAAACACAGCAACAACATGACAAAAACACAGCAAAAACATGACAAAACACAGTAAAAACATGACAAAAACACAGTAAAAACGTGACAAAAACATGACAACAACATGACAGAAAAACTCTCCTAATTCAGGACTTTCTGTGTGTAGCGGCAGATGAGTTTATTTGCCTACTTTTATTGATAGCTTAGCATGTAAATGTGCTATGTCTCCATTTGTTAAGCATGTGCAACAAGATTCTTCATGTTGAAGGAGAGACGTGAGGAGGCTAGTCGGGAGGAGGCTAGTCGGAGGAGGCTAGTCGGGAGGAGGCTAGTCGGAGGAGGCTTGTCGGGAGGAGGCTAGTCGGGAAGAGGCTAGTCGAGAGGAGGCTAGTCGGAGGAGGCTAGTCGGGAGGAGGCTAGTCGGAGGAGGCTTGTCGGGAGGAGGCTAGTCGGAGGAGGCTAGTCGGGAGGAGGCTAGTCGGGAAGAGGCTAGTCGAGAGGAGGCTAGTCGGGAGGAGGCTAGTCGGGAGGAGGCTTGTTGGGAGGAGGCTCGTCGGGAGGAGGCTAGTCAGGAGGAGGCTTGTCGGGAGGAGGCTAGTCAGGAGGAGGCTAGTCGGGATGAGGCTAGTCGGGAGGAGGCTAGTCGTCTGCCTCATATTTGGCTCTATCTGGAATGATATTAGCATGTTAGCATTGTATATTAGCATGTTAGCATTGCTTTTGTGGGTCCGTCAGACCATTCAGTAAACTCGAACACTCATCTAGTCACACGCCCTTTTGGACCTACTGGGCCTGGACCCTGATGCGTCTCCATTGAAGTCCCTCACGTCACAGCTTGGGGCCATTCCAGAACCAGGATGGTGCTCAGAACAAATGTTAGACAAGAACCTGCTGTGTGACCCAGCAAAGTGCTGAACTGCCGGATCTGGAGAGCCATCGTGTGTCCAGTTCCATGGTTCCTCTGGATTCTGTCCCTTGGCTGGTTATTACTGGTGTCCCCCCCCCCCCACTGTGTGTTTGTGTTGGTGGTCAAGGTCCGTTCTGGGTCGCCTGTCAGCTCGCTGTCGGCACTCAAACCCCTGATTCATGCGTCTCTCTGCCATGTCTCATCTGTCCGACCGGGACCAGCTGTCCAACCTCGTTAGCTCCAGATCTGATGTGGGGCCAGTCGGAGTCCGTGTCCCGTCCCATTAGAGCCCGCCCGCTGATCTGGACGTGAGCGTTATGCTCGGAGATGTCCGAGAGGAGGAGCTGCCTGGCTTCATCACAGCTGAGGAGCATCAGGAAGCATCAGGTGACGACTCAGGGCGGCGGCGGCTGCGGCGGGCTGAGAACGGAGCGAGTCCGGTTCAGCCAGGGTCCACTTCAGCTCAGAACGGGACTAATGTTGTCTTGGACGGCATAGCGGCAGAAACAGAAGCCAGCTATGACTGTGGGTGCGTTGATGTGGGTCGGGCCTCTGCAGAGTGTTGCCGTGGCAACAGTGACAATGCTCCAACAATGGTGGCTAAACTCTGGTCTCGGGTCCTTCCCGCGTGCTTGGACACAGGAAACACGCGTGTATCATGCAGAGGAGCCATGACCATCTGCAGGGGGAGAGGCGAGAGCGAGGTGGCGGCGATGACACATATGCGGCGCTGCGAAGAGCGGCTCCTCGCCTCGGGCCCCACTGCCATGTGGCGCCTGTTTGGACTGTCGGCACCAGAAAACACACTGAAATTCTCCACAACACGCGGCGCTCTGCTTCAACAAGCTGCATACTTTTCCCAGAATGCCTCTGGGTCTGTAAGTAAAGCTGGGGGGGGGCGTCCCTCAGACCTACAGGTGGATCTCCTGGGTGTTCTCGGTCCCATCCTGACCCCCCAGCGCGTTCATGGGCCACAGAGACGTTGGGGACCATAAGCCCCGTCCCCAGAGGGGAGAATTAAGGCCACGTGTAAAAAATTGATTCGAGTTTGGGGCATTTTTGAAAAATGAATGTAAATGTAACTTTTTAGCAGGACGATTCCAAACAGACTATCAGAATCCTGACAAACAGTCAGGATAACTGAATGATGATTGCTAAGGATCCCCTGGATCCCCCTTAGATCCCCTGGATCCCCCTGGGGAGCCGTGGTGGCTCCAGGTTAAATCAAAGATTCCCGGAGTTCCTTCTCATCCAGCGCTGTTGTGGAGATTCTGGTGATCAGGAACCAAACAGAACCTCTTCCTGCTCCTCCTCTTCCTCCTGCTCCTCCTCCTCCTCCTCCTCCTCCTCCTCCTCCTCCTCCTCCTCATGTACTGGTGTCAGCCTGACTGACCTCGTCCCGCTGGGACTCGCTGCCTGTTGTGTCACATTGCTTCATCCTCACTTCCTGTTTGTCCTAGCATGTGTTCCTTCTCGGTGCCTCCTCCTCCCTTCCTCCTCCTCCCTTCCTCCTCCTCCCTTCCTCCTCCCCTCTTCCTCCTCCTCCCTGGAAGACTCGCTTCCTGTCGTTCTTGCTGTGCTGTGTCCAGACAGAACACTGGAAACATGTTTAAAGTCATCAGCAGCTCCTGGTCAGATTGTTTGTGAAACACTGATGTCAGTCAACATGGCAGCAGTCACGTCATGCTCAGCTAGCTAGAGCAGCTAGCTAGGTCAACTAGCTAGGTCAACTAGCTAGGTCAGCTAGCTCAGACGCTCAGATAAGGGCGCCGCTTTGGTCAAGCATGAAGCGTCAAACATGCTATAATAGTGTAATAACAAGGTTTTCAAGGTTTTTGTCGCTGTCTCTGGTGACCTTGAGCATTGACCTTTATGTTTAGAGTGCTGTAATTATAGATTATAGATTCAGAAATTCATTAAAAATTTAGCTGAGGGTTCATTTGAAAGTGGCCCTGTTCCCCCTGCTCCGCCCACTCCTGCACCACCTACTCCTCCTGCTCCGCCCACTCTTCCTGCTTTACCCACTCCTCCTGCTCCTGCTCCACCCACTCTTCCTGCTCCACCCTCTCCTTCTTTACCCACTCCTCCTCCTCCCTCTCCTCCTGCTCCACCCACTCCTCCTGCTCCTCCCACTCTTCTTGCTCTGCCCACTCATGCTCCTCTCACTCTTCCTGCTCCACCCACTCATGCTCCTCCCATTTTTCCTGCTTCGCCCACTCCTGTTCCGCCCACTCCTGATCCACCCACTCCTCCTGCTCCTCCCACTCTCCCTGCTCCTCCTGCTCCGCCCACTCCTGCTCCACCAACTCCTCCAGCTCCTCCCACTTTTCCTGCTCCTCCTGCTCCGCCCACTCCTGCTCCACCAACTCCTCCAGCTCCTCCCACTTTTCATGCTCCTCCTGCTCCGCCCACTCCTGCTCCACCCACTCCTCCTGCTCCTCCCACTCTTCCTGCTCCTTCTGCTCCGCCCAGTTCTGCTCCTCCCACTCCTCCTGCTCCACCCACTCCTCCTGCTCCGCTCGTCAACGATCAACCTCGATTGTGTCCACCAGAAGCTCTCATGCATCACAGGCGTATTTGTTGCTCTTGTTTTAGGACTCTCCTTAATTACCTTTGATCAGGTCAGGTTTCCAGATGACGTTCACAGCTTAATAATCAATTCCAGCAGTGGACAAACGACACGAGGGAGACATTTCTGATGATGTCAGAGGATGGCACCTGTCCGAGGAATTATTTACTACTGTTATTACACCTGGTTATAAGCAATCAGAAAAATCCTGTTCAGCTCACATCTTCTCTTCATGTTTGGAGAGAAGTGAAACAGAATGAGCAGCAGGTAAAGAAGTTGAGAAGGTCGAGTCAGAGTCACCCGGAGTTTGACCGAGGTGCTCTGTTGTCTCTGGGCACAGCTGGGGGGTGAATCAAACGCACCCCCCAGATGGACCCTGCAGCTGGGGGATGAATCAAACGCACCCCTCAAATGGACCCTGCAGCTGGGGGACGAATCAAACGCACCCCCTCAGATGGACCCTGCAGATGAATCAAACGCAACCCCCAGATGGACCCTGCAGCAGAGGGAGGAAGGAAGGAAGGAAGGAAGAAAGGAAGGAAGGAAGGACAGAAGGGAGGGAGGGAGGGAGGACGGAGGGAGGGAGGGAGGGAGGGAGGAAAGAAGGAAGGAGGAGAGGGAGGAAGGGAGGGAGGGAGGAAGGAAGGAATGAGGAGAGGGAGGAAGGACAGAAGGGAGGGAGGCAGTAAAGAAGGAAGGAAGGAAGGAAGGAAGGAAGGAAGGAAGGAAGGAAGGAAGGAAGGAAGGAAGGAAGGGGGAAAGGGAGGAAGGATAGATAGATAGATAGATAGATAGATAGATAGATAGATAGATAGATAGATAGATAGATAGATAGATAGATGGCCCATGCCACTCAAATCTATGTTTAGGGTGTAAATGCATCATAATCAAAGCCTCTCTCTCTCCTCCCGCTCTCCTCCCTCTCTCTCTATATATCTTCCTCTCACTCTTCTTCTCTTCCTCTCTCTCCCTCTCTCCCACCAACACACACTACACACCCACTCCTGCAAACTGTGCACACCTACACACACACTGCTGTGGGTTATGAGTCACCATCCTGTCTTATGTGTGTGCGTGCACGTGTACGTGCACCAATATTAGTGTTTCAGGTTCACAGCTTTTTTTTCTCCTGCTGATCACACACTGGTCTTCTCCTCAGTGGCTCCTGGTGTGTGTGTGTGTGTGTGTGTGTGTGTGTGTGTGTGTGTGTGTGTGTGTGTGTGTGTTCACTGCCGTGGCTGAAGATCAGCCGTTTCTGGAAATTCTGGCTTTGACTCTTCAGGCGGTTTGATCAGCGTTGACTGGGTTTAAACTGGTTTTAGGCTGGTTTTAGGCTGGTTTTAGACTGGTTTTAGGCTGGTTTTAGGCTGGTTTTAGACTGGTTTTAGACTGGTTTTAGGCTGGTTTTAGGCTGGTTTTAGACTGGTTTTAGACTGGTTTTAGGCTGGTTTTAGGCTGGTTTTAGACTGGTTTTAGACTGGTTTGTAATCCAGCTGAGGTTTCGGCCAGGCTGACTTCACCGTCACCGAGAGCTGCTTACCCTAACCCCGTGTCGTGGGCACCCACAAAACCAGTGTGTGAATGGCTGAATCAACACTGCTCTTATATTTGGTCCAGACACCTGAGTGGTTACGAGGCAGTCCTCGGTTGCCATGGTGATGTTACCATTTGGCCCTGCTTCTTGAGAGCTGCAGTGCTGCTGCCTCGATGCTGCTGTGGTCTATGGGTGGTGCAGTGTTCCAGTAGAGGTTCTTCAGTCTTGCCTCTACCCGTGAAATGCCTTCAACACAATGCTTCACAGCTGGGCAGATGTTCTGTGTCCAGACCTACCTTTTCTCCCTTTTTTTCCTGGAGACTCCTCCATGACGACCATATTCGTTGACGGTGAAACCTGAAATCTCTTGGTGGCTGCTCAGGGGAAGCTGATTGTTTGAGGAGCCTGGGGGTAGCTGTGCATCACCTGACCACACAAGCCATGAGGCTAACAGGCTAACTACGGTCTGACTCCGTGGTCACAGTTCCCTGGGAGCTCAGATCTTCTGGGGTTCTCCTCCGTCTGCAGGGTGCTGCTTCAATCTTCCGCACAAAACAAAAAACGACACTGATTTTGTGTAAAATATTGAAAAGATTGTTTGATGTTTATCTTCATGTGTCTTTTGACAGCGTGGAGAGCGACCCTCAGTGTCCGGAGGCGCTCACGTTTCCCGACTCGTCCTTCGGCCACCAGCCTCCATTCTATCGCTACAGCAACAGCCCCCTCTCGAGCCCCTGTGACCCGTACAGCTCAGCCTCCATCAGCCGGCCCCCGGGAGCCTTGCACACACACACACAGGTACAGCTCATCTTCTCTACACCTGAAAACTCCTCACACTGAGCACCTCATCAGGCGTGTTCATTCACCAAGACTTCAGGTGCACGTGTATGGTATGTAGAGTACATGTGCTGAGAATTGAGCCAGCAACTTCCTGATCACTGGGGTGAAACCAGTAAAACAGTGTTTGTGGTCTCAGAAACTCGCCCCCTCTCTTTGAAGGTCAGCCGTGTCGTCGGCCAGTTTATTTTTTCATCATAGTTGTGTCTCTGTGGGCTCGGCTGTGATCCAAAAGTCTGTTGTGCTTCGGAGGACCTTGGTGAAGGTCAGATCTGGGATCCGGTGCCTCCTGCTGCTCCCAACACCAACATTATTAAATCTGCCGTGTCAGGACGTCTGCTCGAGCTCCCTTTTTCAAAGTCTGCAAACTCACCTCACTGATTAATCATCTGCCTCCGTCCGCTTCACCACAGGGCAGCTCCCCCATCTCGCCCCCCAGCCCGGCAAGCCTCGCCTGGGCTCAGCGCAGCCGACACCAGCCAGCCAGTCTGGCGCTCCGCAAGCAAGAGGAGGAAGAGAGCAAACGCTGCAAAGCTCTCTCTGACAGCTATGAGCTCTCAACAGACCTCCAGGACAAGAAGGTACAAACAGCTGCAGTGTTTCCTGCTGTAACCAGCCCAGGAACTAGGAAAGTTCCTGATGTTGGAGAGTCAACTCAAACTCAGCCGATCAAAGGCTGTTTCAGATGCCACCGCGTTCGCTAAATATCAAACCATGTTTCTGTCTGAGGAAAGGATTCCAAAATAAAATGTGTCTTTACTGGGAATGGTTGCTGATAGGTGGAGATGCTGGAGAGGAAGTACGGGGGGCCGTTTGTGTCCCGGCGAGCGGCGAGGACCATCCAGACGGCGTTCAGGCAGTACCGCATGAACAAGAACTTTGAGAGGCTTCGCAGCTCCGCCTCTGAGAGCAGGATGACGCGCCGCATCATCTTGTCCAACATGAGGATGCAGGTAAACATGTTTCCATGTTAATAACCTGTGAATGAAAATGTGGCAGGAGTGACCCCTGTTTGTTCTGGTCTGGTCCAGTACTCGTTTGACGAGCGCCAACCTCAGGGTCAAGGGTCAGCGGGCCTGCAGGGCTGCAGTGAAGCAGCAGACATGGACGACTCCTTTTCTAAACAGGTACGTGTTGATGTTTTTTTGTGATTCGCGTGAAATCCTGTGGAGGTGATCCACGCGGAGGTGATTCACAAGACGATGTAGCTGACATCTGCGCCTCCTTCGTCCTGCAGGTGAAATCGCTGGCCGACTCCATGGATGACTCCCTCACCTGCCAATCTGGCCGTGAAGATTCACAGGAAGTAGGAGGCGAGGGGGAGGAAGAAGAGGAGGAGGAGGATGAGGAGGGGGAGGAAGAAGAGGAGGAAGAGGAGGAGGAGGAAGATGAGGACGAAGATTACAGAGAGTGTTCCTGGCGAAACACAAACCCGTCTTCCCGGCGCTTGGCAGGACGTGTGGGAGGAGCTGGGGGCAGAGGGGGTGTGGGGGGAGGCAACGCCATGCATGAGGACAGCACTGCCACCTCCTTCAGTGATGTCACCCTCTACATGGATGAGGGTTGCCTCCCCTCCTCGCCACTCTCCCGCCCGTCCTCCTCGCCACTGTCCCGCCCTGCCTCCAGCTCCGACACAGAATACTGGGGAGCAGGAGGTGGAGTGGGAGTTGGTTCGGGGGGGAGAGAGGACAGCAGGGAGACAGAAGGAGGCAGCATCGGAAGCAGAAGGAGCAGCACCCCCTGCACAGAGTGTCGAGGAGAGTACAGAGGCAGGACGGGTGGAGGAGGGGGAGGTGGAGGACACCTCCCTGTGTTGACCATTGAACCCCCCAGTGACAGCTCAGTGGACATGAGTGACAGGTCAGTACAGCCAATCAGAGAGCTTCTACAGAGACCAGAATCGCTGATCTCTTCTCACCAAATCTTTCACGCTTCCGTCTTCAGGTCAGAGCGCGGTTCCATCGGACGCCTGGTCTACGAACAAGATCCCTCAGGGGTTGAGCGAGGAGGTGGAGACAGGACAAGGAGGACAGTGGGTGGGGATGGAGAGAGTGGCGAGGACGAGCGAGAAGGGGGAGGAGGGGGAGGAAGCAGTGAAGCTGACTCCCCACAGGGAACCATCAAACACAAACCAAATGGCCGCTCTGTTGCCACTGCACAGGGACAGACTCGAAGCCCCACCAGTGTCCCCTTACCAATGCCTTCAGCTCGGACCCTGCCCACTCACCCGCTTCCTCAAGCATTCCAACACACCCACACCCACCCTCAGACCTCTCCCATCCCTCACCTGCCCACCATCCTCCACCACCAACCACAGTACAACCAGCCTCACGTGATGCACATGCACCACATTCACGGCAGTGGCCCTTATGTCCAGCACACTCACCACTTTGCCCAGCACCATTACCATCACCTGCACCACCAACAGCACCACCACCACCCTCACCATTACCCAGAACCTCCTTCCTCCCCGCTGCCTTCCCCGATTCCGCCGCTTACGCCCCTCTCCCCGTTGCCACCGCCGCTCACGCCCTCCCCTCTGTCCTCCTCCTCCTCCATGCTCCACAACATTGAGGTCCAGCAGCACCAGCAGCACCATCCCCACCATCCGCACCTCCACCACCACCACCTGCTCTGCTCGGACGGAGACAACGAGAGCGTCAACTCTACCACCACCAACTCCAACGATGACACCACCGTCAACAACTGCAGCTCCGGTTCCTCGTCCCGGGACAGCCTCCGGGAGCCCCTGGGGGGGGCCACGCTGGGGAAACAGACTTATCAGCGAGAGACCCGCCACAGCTGGGACTCACCTGCCTTCAACAACGATGTGGTGCAGCGGCGGCAGTACCGCATCGGACTCAACCTCTTCAACAAGTACGAGTGTGTCCATGATGTTTCTGCCTGTTCTTGCACACAAAGATGCTCGAGGCCAAAGAGTTTCAAACACCCCCTGGCTGCATCCATCATCCATCCACCCATCTAACCATCCATTACTCATCCATCCTTCCATCCATTCTCCAGTGACTAAGCAGTTATACTAAATGATTAAATCAAATTTCAACCATAGGAAGCCAGAAAAGGGAATCCAGTACCTGATAGAGAGGGGCTTTGTGTCCGACACACCAGTGGGCATCGCTCGATTCATCCTGGAGAGAAAAGGACTGAGCAGACAGATGATTGGAGAGTTTCTGGGAAGCCGGCAACAGTTCAATAAGGACGTCCTCACGTGAGTCCAAGACCTGGCTGGTTTGAGGTCTTTTCCTGAGTGGTGGCCTGCACTGACGGTGGTGTCTGTCCACAGCTGTGTTCTGGATGAGATGGACTTCTCTGGGATGGACCTGGATGATGCTCTGAGGAAGTTCCAGGCTCAGATTAAAGTCCAGGGTGAAGCTCAGCGGGTGGAGCGACTGGTAGAGGCTTTCAGGTGCTGAACGGAAAGACTTGGCCGACAATGTTCTCTTCTCCACTTCAATGTGTTGGCTGTGTCTGCTTTGAGGGTTTGGGGATGTCACAAGAAGTTTTGGAAAAACAGTTTAAACTTAGTTGTAGCTGTGGTGCTTCATTCAGAGCTCGCTTCCTCTCCTTCCTCTCCTCAGCCAGCGGTACTGTGTGTGTAACCCTGTGCTGATTCGGCAGTTCCAGAACCCAGATACCATCTTCATCCTGGCCTTTGCCATCATCCTCCTCAACACAGATATGTACAGTCCCAACATTAAGCCTGAGAGAAAGATGAAGCTGGAGGACTTCATCAAGAACCTGCGAGGTGGGTTGACTTCAGCGCTGACTTACTTTAGCAACATTTGAGAGGAAACATTATAGACGGGAGCTAAAAGGTAACCGTTGGCGAGTAGATGTCACCAGCTGATCACCCACTACTGAAGTATTGAACATGTACAGTATATGTGTGGGGCCGTGGTTGTGGACGTAGGAGTAGGATGTCTGCAGGATGAGCAGCCAGAGGAAGCTCCAGGTCCTCACATACACCCTGTGTTTCCCTCAGGGGTTGATAACGGTCAGGACATCCCCAGAGACCTGCTGGTGGCCATCTATGGAAGAATCCAGAAATGGGAGCTGAGGACCAACGATGACCACGTCTCACAGGTCCAGGCTGTGGAGAGGATGGTCGTCGGCAAGAAGCCTGTAAGAGGTCTCCCATCAACCCCGAGCTGAAGTTGCATAATGAAGAACCTTCACTGGACTCGTGTGTGTCTCCTAGGTGCTCTCCATGCCTCACCGTAGGTTGGTGTGCTGCTGTCAGCTGTTTGAGGTTCCTGATCCAAACCGAGGTCAGAGGAGCGGCGTCCACCAGAGAGAAGTCTTCCTGTTCAATGACCTGCTGATGGTACTCAATACTTGTCTTCATCACCATCTCCTAAGTTTATGTAGATCATCCTATGGTGGTCGCATGTTTCATGGTTTTGGTGTTTTGGTGGGATGTGAATTGGTTGTGAGTCCTGGAATGTCCCAGAAAGTCCTGGCCTTGGTGGACAATTTGATGTTAGCTTAAATGAATCTACTCCTCCTACCCATCTTAATTATCATATTCCTCGTGTTACTAGTCGAGGAGGGGGAGTACCAGCAATCTATCACTCCAAGTTATTAATTAATCCTAGACCAAAATATGGTTCCAGTTCATTTGAAAGCCTGACTCTTGGCATCACCCATCTGAACTGGAAGGCAGAAAAGCCACTTCTGTTTGTAGTTGTATATCGGCCCCCTGCTGGGCCACATTCAGAGTTCCTGTCTGAGTTCTCTGATTTCTTATCTGACTTGGTCCTTAGAACGGACAAAGTCATTATCATTGGAGACTTTAATATCCATGTAGACATTGTAAATGACAGCTTTAGAAATGGCTTCATTTCATTACTTGAGTCAGTTGGTTTCCTCCAGCAGATAAACCAACCAACTCATAGCTTCAACCATACCCTAGATCTAGTTCTGATTTATGGTGTTGAGGTGAAACATGTGTCAGTGTTCCCTCAGAACCCAGTCCTGTCAGACCATTCTTTGATCACTTTTACATTAATGATTAAGGATTCTTCTATGCTCAGAACAAAGTCTTACTATAGCAGATGTCTTTCAGATAATGCTGTAGCTAAGTTTAAGGAAGCGATCCCTGTGCTAATCCCAGGACCACTGTGTGTTACCCCAGGGATCAGTCATTATAATCTTAGCCCTGCTGAGGTTGACTCTATTGCTGAAGGTGCAGCAACCTCACTGAGAATCACGCTTGATTCTGTTGCCCCCCTGAAAAAGAAAATAGTAAATCAGAGGAGGTGTGCCCCCTGGTATAACTCACATATTAGGACCCTCAAGCAGAAAGTGCGCAGACTAGAAAGGAAGTGGCATTCTTGTAAAATATATAGCTATCATGCAGCCTGGAAAGACAGTCTATTAGTTTACAAAAAGGCCCTCCGTAAAGCTAGAACACTTATTTTTCTTCTTTAATTGAGGAAAATAAGAACAACCCCAGGTTTCTTTTCAGCACTGTGGCCAAATTAACCAAGTGTTTTAGATCCACGTATCCCTTCTTCCCTTAGTGATGAAGACTTCATGAGCTTCTTCGCTGATAAAGTTCTAGCTATCAGAGAAAAAGCTAACCCGGCCATCCCAACAACTGGACCATCACCAGATGTGCTGACTGTGGGAACATACAGATTCTCCAACGAGCCCTTAAACTCCTTCAGCCCTATATATTTTTCTGAGGACAGCCCTAGATGTTGTAGGGCTGTCCTGGTTGACACGCCTCTGCAACATTGCGTGGACATCGGGGGCAGTGCCCTTGGATTGGCAGACCGGGGTGGTGGTCCCTATTTTTAAGAGTGGGGACCAGAGGGTGTGTTCCAACTATAAGGGGATCACACTCCTCAGCCTCCCTGGGAAAGTCTATGCCAGGGTGCTGGAAAAGAGGATTAGACTGATAGTCGAACCTCTGATCGAGGAGGAACAATGCGGGTTTCGCCCCGGTTGTGGAACCACAGATCAGCTCTTTACCCTTGCTGGGGTGCTTGAGGGGAGTTGGGAGTTTGCCCAACCAGTCCACATGTGTTTTGTGGACCTGGAAATGGCTTATGACCGGGTCCCCAGGAGCATCCTGTGGGGGGTGCTCCGGGAGTATGGAGTGGAAGATCCCTTGATAAGGGCCGTCCACTCCCTGTACCAAAGGAGCAGGAGTTTGGTCCGGATAGCCGGTTATAAGTCAGACCTGTTCCCAGCGAGGGTTGGACTCCGCCAGAGCTGCCCTTTGTCAACGGTTCTGTTTATAACTTTTATGGACAGAATTTCTAGGCGCAGCCGGGGAGTAGAGGGTGTCGAGTTCGGTGGGCGGAAGATCTTGTCGCTGCTTTTTGCGGATGAGGTAGTTCTTCTGGCGCCATCGAACAGGGACCTCCAACAAATGCTGGGACGGTTCGCGACCGAGTGTGAAGCGGCAGGGATGCGGATCAGCACCTCCAAGTCAGAGTCCATGGTCCTCGCTCAGAAAAAGGTAGAGTGCTTTCTCTGGGTTGGGGAGGAGGTCTTGCCCCAGGTGGAGGAGTTCAAGTATCTCGGGATCTTGTTCACGAGTGAGGGTAGGATGGAACGGGAGATCGACAGGCGGATCGGAGCAGCGTCAGCAGTGATGCAGGCGCTTAACCGATCCGTCATGGTGAAGAAGGAGCTGAGCCGGAAGGCAAAGCTCTCGATTTACCGGTCGATCTATGTCCCAGTCCTCACCTATGGCCGTCAACGCTGGGTGATGACCAAAAGAACGAGATCGCGGATACAAGCAGCTGAAATGAGTTTCCTCTGCAGGGTGGCCGGGCTTAGCCTTAGAGATAGGGTGAGAAGCTCGGACATCCGGGAGGGGCTCGGAGTAGAACCGCTGCTCCTAGGTGGACTAGGTGGAGAGATTACATCTCTCGCCTGGCTTGGGAGCGGCTGGGGGTTCCCTCGGAAGAGCTGATGGAAGTGGCTGGGGAGAGAGCTGTCTGGGCATCCCTCCTGAAGCTGCTGCCCCCGTGACCCGGATCCGGATAAGTGGGAGAAAACGAAACGAAACGAAGTCTTCACTACCACGTGTCTTTTAGATCCCATCCCAACACACCTGTTGAAGAATGTTTTACCATTGATAGGCAGTTCTGTCCTGGACCAGATCAATTGTTCTTTAGTGACAGGTTATGTACCCCGGTCCTACAAGGTGGCAGTGATTAATCTGTTGCTTAAAAAAACATCACTGGATCTTGATGTCTTAGCAAACTATAGGCCAATATCTAACCTTCCTTTTATCTCTAAAATTCTTGAGAAGGTGGTGGTGACTAAGTTACTGGAGCACCTGCAGAGAAACAGCCTGTTTGAGATGTTTCAGTCAGGCTTTAGAGCTCATCACAGCACAGAAACAGCACTTCTTAAAGTTACTAATGATCTTCTTATAGCTTCAGATCATGGACTGGTCTCTATGCTGGTTCTGCTGGATCTCAGTGCTGCTTTTGATACAGTTGATCACAGCATCCTGTTACAGAGACTGGAACATGTGATTGGGATTAAAGGGACAGCACTAGACTGGTTTAGATCATATTCATCTGATAGATACCAGTTTGCTCATGTCCATGGCGTTCCCTCTTCATACAGTAGGGTTAGCCATGGAGTTCCTCAAGGTTCTGTACTTGGACCAATCCTCTTCACCTTGTACATGCTTCCCTTAGGGAACATTATTTGGCAGCATGGGATAAATTTTCATTGTTATGCTGATGACACTCATCTTTATCTATCCATGAAACCAGAGGAGACAGAGAAGTTAGTGAAGCTTCAGACCTGTCTTAAAGACATAAAGAGCTGGATGTCTTCAAATTTCCTCCTCCTTAACTCAGGAAAAACTGAGGTCATGGTGTTTGGTCCTGAACCTCTCAGGGATAGATTAGATCATATGATCACTCTAGATGGTATCTCATTAACATCTAGTCTCTCTGTGAGGAAGCTTGGAGTAACTTTTGATCAAAATCTCTCCTTCAACTCATACATTAAATTAGTCTCTAGAAGTGCCTTTTTTCACCCGAGGAACATCACAAGGATTAGAAAACTACTGACCCACCATGATGCTGAAAAGTTAGTGCATGCATTTGTTACTTCCAGGCTGGACTATTGTAATTCTTTATTATCAGGGTGTCCAAACTCCTCTTTAAGAAGCCTCCAGCTGATCCAAAATGCTGCAGCCAGAGTTCTGACAGGTATTGACAAAAGAGATCACATAACTCCTGTAATGGCGTCGCTTCATTGGCTGCCCGTTAAATTTAGAATCATTTTTAAAACCCTTCTTTTGACCTACAAGGTCCTCAGAGGCCTAGCTCCATCCTACCTGGAGGACCTAGTGATACCTTACCAGCCCAATAGACCGCTCCGCTCTCAGAATGCTGGTCTACTTGTGGTCCCCAGAGTTTCTAGGGGGGCCGAGCATTTAGCTACCAGGCCACCCTGCTATGGAATCAGCTCCCTGTCCAGGTACGGGAGGCTGACTCCATCTCTACTTTTAAGATTAGGCTTAAAACCTACCTCTTTGAAAAAGCTTATTGTTACTAATTCTGCAGTTCCAGTTATTATCATAGCCAGACATCAGCAGGAGGGTCCCCCTACATGAGCATGGTCCTGCTCAAGGTTTCTTCCTGTTAAAGGGGAGTTTTTCCTTGCCACTGTTGCTTGTCTGGGGTCAGGCCCTTTGATTCTGGAAAGCGCCTTGAAACAATTCTGATTGTAAAAGACACTATACAAATAAAGATTGATTGATTGATTGGTTGGTTGGTTGGTTGGTTGGTTGATTGATTGATTGATTGATTGATTGATTGATTGATTGATTGATTGATCATCAAATTTAATGTTTCACACATGAAGGTAAAATGGGTTTATTTATTTGTCCCTCCTTCTCTTCCTTCCCTCAGGTGACAAAGATCTTCCAGAAGAAGAAGACCTCAGTGACGTACAGTTTCAGACAATCCTTTCCTCTGCTGGACATGCAGGTCCACACCTTCCAGAACACCTGTAAGTCTCTCCATTCCTCCCTCTTCTGGACCATCTGCTCCCTCCATCTGTCTCCAGTTTCATTTTATTTTGTTGCCCTCGGTTAGTCTCTGTTCTTCTGCCACCGTCAGCAGACACACGCTGCCTCCGGCTGAAGGGGCCAGGATTACATCTGCACATGGCAGTAGGCCCGTTCCTCTTTAGGAGAACTTTCACCTTCTGGTGGAAAAAACTCTGTATCATGAGTTTCTTTGACCATTTTGCCCAGTCCAGACTGTAAACATTGACCTGAGTAGGTTTTCATGGTAACACACCTACTGGACACCTACTCCAGGAGGTTATGCCCTATGTCAGGTCACACATCAGTGCTGTGATGCAGATAAGAGACAAAAGAAGTCAACTCTAATTCTATGGCCTCTGCTGCCATCCACATTGTCTCCAGAGTCTCTGTAGAAACCCAGGATCTGACCCTCAAACAAGCAGCTTTGGCAGGAAAAACAGTAAGAAACCTTGAGCAGGACCAGTCTCACATGGGGACGCCCTCCGGCGTCTGGGTAGAGGAGGAGAAGGATGAGAAGAGAAGAGGAACATCACTAGATCACTCCTAGATTTTACTCTCAATATGTGGCCTAAAAATACATGTTGGACAAATAATGGAGACTCTGTCCCACTTGGAATTGTTCTCAACAGTCTGTTAATAGTCACTTGGCAAAATATAACAGTAAATTGTTCAAATTCTACTCAGATTAGAGACAAACCCTGTGTGCAGAAGAGTAATCTGTCCTCCACCAAGCACACCAAAGAACCAGTGGAATCGTATCACATAAATGTACGAGCGTCCGCCCTGAAAACACGATGCTTCAGCTCCAACGTGACTCCTTTTTCAGTGATACTGATGAAGCCAGAGCTGTGGGGGCGTTTATGGTCTCCAGGCCTCCATCTCAGCTGAGAGGGATTAGCTGGCACTTCTGTGCAGCAGATTGGAGTTGGTGGCACCGTCAGAACCGTCTCAGCTCCTGTTAAAAGAAGGGTGCTGAAGATGTTCATTTTTGAAAGTAACCGTGCATGAAGCATGTGTGCAGACTCTGTAGACAGAAAATCACCAGCTCAGGTGTGTCAACGTGAACAAGGGCTGAGAGCTTTCACCTACGCTATCCTTGATTGTCTTTTTTAATCTCTCTAATGTCTTGAGAAACAGATGTAATCAGAGTTAAAAGATCAACTAGCTTAATCAAACCCTCCAAAATATCAGATTTACTTCTCTGACCAGTAAAGGTGTGAATGACATACTGTCCTGAGAAGGACAAGCAGGAAGTGGATAAAGGCTAGACTCTGGGAGAAGAGCCAAAGGGAGCTCAGAGTAGAGTTGGAGCTCCGTGGAGAAGAGGAAAAGAAAACTAGGAGACGCTGTGGTGGACACTGTGTTGGACGCTGTGGTGGACGCTGTGGTAGACGCTGTGGTAGATGCTGTGGTGGACATTATGGTGGACACTGTGGTAGATGCTGTGGTGGACGCTGTGGTAGACGCTGTGGTAGACACTGTGGTGGACACTGTGATGTGTGTGTGTGTGTGTGTGTGTGTGTGTCACTGATGACCTTCATGTCCTCTCTGCTCCTCCTTCATGTTCCTGCCATCTTGTGGGCATTAAAGTACGACATTAAAGTAACTGTGTGTCACCTAGACTATCCTCACGGTATCAGACTGACGTCAGCTAATCCCGGAGGTGAGAGCAAGGTGCTGATTGTCTTTACGGCTCCGAGCCAGCAGGACCGAGCACGCTTCACCTCTGACCTTCGGGAGAGCGTTGCAGAGGTCCAGGACATGGAGAAGTACCGGGTGGAGTGTAAGTCCTCTTTTCTAACAAGGACACGGTTGCAGTATGCTCATAATAATTCCTGCTTTCGTCTTTTCGTCTCCAGCGGAGCTTGAGAAGCAGAAGGGGGTGATGCGTCCCAGCGTGTTTACAGGTGGGGGACTCGGTGCAGGGGGGGCATCGGGCTCCAATACCGGGCCCCTAAAAGGCGAGGTCCTGAACGGCACCCTGGGTAGGCCAAGTTTGGATGACACCTACGCTTCGGTGGATGGTCTGAAGCGCACAGCTCTCAGCTCCTCCCTGAGGGACCTCTCAGAGACAGGTCAGGAACCATGACGGATGCTCCACGGATGCAGAATAATCCGTATTTTACAATACTCCAAACTGGATTTACATGGGATCTTATGCAAGTCATCAACTGGTAGCTGTGGTTGTCTGTCTCCACCTCCTGGACAGCTGCAAGAAACACAAATTACACACAAGAGGGGTTAAAGATGCTTTAATAATGAAAAACGTCCGTGTGTAAAATGTCTCCAAGACACACGTATACAATAACACAAGATTTTAGAAAGTAAAATGTCAAATATTTAATTAATTTTAGGTTATACTTTAATACATATCTACATGTATTCCTGCCTTTGTAACCTAGCTTAGCATTGTAAAAAACACAAAGTTAGCTTATTTCTGACACCTTCACATATCTGTTAGCTAACACTCTACTTCCTGAATTCTTCCTTGTTTTGTCTCCATACTGCTCCCATTCTGTAAACATTGTGTTTCCAAAGAAATTATTTCCATTTTTTGTGAGCAGTTTTTAACAGTGACTCGTTGTTATTGGAAAACAGGGAAGCGAGGTCGTAGGAACAGTGTGGGCTCGTTGGACAGTACCATTGAAGTAAGTCTGTTTGAGGAGAACATATGGACGTATGCTGCTAGCATGTTGTTGCTGTTCCATTGCATGTTTTGGATTCATTGCATGTTGTAGTGTGGATGTCCAAATGGTTCAGGAGCAAATGCCACTAAAGGAATATTCCTGATCAGGAAAATGTTCAGTTTTATAGTATATGTTACATGTAAGCCATCAAACAAGACGGCCGTTTGATAGCCCATTGCTAGCAACGGTATCTGTATCGTTCCACATTTGAATCTCCCGTGATGTCATTTTTAACTTTGGATTCAAACCAAATGGAACAAATTGTCCTTCACTTTGAAGATTTAGGGCGATCTTTAAAGATGTCTCTCAGGAAGACGCCAGCTCATGTCCATGCAAGTGTGAATGTTGCATTTAGCGATTTGTTAGCGTGGGCTGAAACGAATCACAGGCTGACTTTGAGCAGGTTAAATCAAAGTTTGTAAAAAGGCTCATGGCCATTGATCATTTTGAAAAAAAGCCACAACCCCTAGAAATGTGCAGAAAACCTCAAATATTCACATTCTCTGATTTTCTTGTCATCCTCTCAGGGCTCTATCATTAGCAGTCCACGACCTCACCAGCAGCGCCCCCTCCCGGTCGGAGGCCTACCTTACACTCCAATGATGATCCCTTCGTCTCCAGCAGCTTACCGGCCACACCGCCCTACTCAGAGCCCCGGTACAGGGGTGGGGGGTGGGCCGGGGCTCTGTCACAACCAAGGGGGGGGGACCGCCTCCCCCCCCTTGAGCGGGGGAGGGGCTGGGGGAGGAGGAGGGATGGTGGGCGGAGTCAGTCCAACTGGCATCCGGCTGGGAAACTTCTTTGGCAGCCGCAGAGGCAAGATTCCTGGTCCCCTGATGATGACATCGCCGACTCCGCAGGGTCCACTGAGTCCCCTTATGATATCATCACCCCCCCACTATCCCGCCCCCGCACCTCCCATCGTCCACCCATCCTCCCCTTCCCCATGCCCCTCCCCATTGCCCAACCTCGGTCAGTCAGACTCGGGAGGGGTTGGAGGGGGAGGAGGTACGGGAGGGGTGCCATCCAAGCTCCAGGTTTTGCACGCCCAGTACTGTCACGGCAACAGTACCGGAGGAGGAGTCAGTGTTTCTGGGCAGCAGCAGCAGCAGCAGACACCACCGCCACCCTACCATCATCATCACCGCTACCATGTGCAGCAGAACGCCGGGCAGCACCATGTTCTCACACAGAGGTTCTCCGCACCCGGACGTCAGGGCCCGAGCGGCTGCGCTCCCTCTCTTACCCAGCAGCATCAGAGAATGCAACATGGCGCAGCACAGCACCCTCGCTACAACATGGGCTTCATCACACCCCCACCACTGTCACCTCACTCCCCCGTCACTCCCACTACTCCACAAGGACTCTACCACTCGCAACATGCAGTAGGACGACCGGGTGGAGGTGGCAAACTCCCGCTGACCATCTCGCACTCGACACCCCACCCTCACACTCACATACACTCTCGCAACCACGCTGCACACACACACTCCCCGCTCAGTCCCTCTCCTTCAACGTCCCCCTCCACCCACTTCATATTCTCAACCCCACCCCCGCAGACACCATCAGCACGCCTCCTCACGCAGACTCCTCCACAGCCCTACGGACCCCAGTATCCACCCCTTTCCTCCATCCCACCTCCTCCTCCACACTCCCCCTTGCCTCCCCCTTCAGCTGGCTCACTCTCCCTGCACCCAGCAGCAGGGGGAGGGCAAGGGGGAGGCCCCAAGTCCAAGCCCATCAGTCGGATCAGCACAGTTGTGTAAGGAGGCAGAAGTTGAAGACAGCGGTCCGAAACCCCACAACCAGTGGTGTGGTAGTGAGAGGGAGCCGGAGGAGAAGAAAAAGAGGGGGAGGAAGGAGAGGAGGGGGAGGAGGGGGGCAGATGCAGGTGTATCAAAATGGACGCCTGGTAAGAAGGAGAGTGCTAAGGGCGGGGAAGAGGAAATTACTCAGCCTGTGCTATTTTCACATCCACTTCCCCCGCAAGTGAAAAGACTCTCTGTCACCATGGTGACGACCTCCCCAAATTCGCCCCGTGTTTGGGGACGATAACAGAGTGTTGCCTGATGTTTTAGCGCTAACACTGCAGTTTGGTGGCGTGTATCAAGTCCTGTGACTATATTCCAAAAATAGCCCTCGTCGTCTCGCACCACTTTGTGTTCTCCCCCAGAATGCACCTGTGTTGTCATTGCAGTTTTTGACAGATTACAAGCCATGAAGTTTTCCTGGGGGGTGATTAGCTCTAATCCGGTGCAGTTTGTGTTTTAGACAGGCGTGCATGAGCTGTGCTATAGCTAATCATAGCGTGTGTCTACAATTAAAAGCTTACATGCAGGGACGTCATATTGTGAAATATTAAGCCCCCGACTCAGCATTTATACGACCATAAAAAGTGCTTTTGTGTTTAGGTTAATGAAGAACACCTACAACCAGAACATTAAATAAGCCATCGCAAAGCAAAAATCACTTATATTTCCGTTTTGCAAAAAAGGGGGGGAAAAAGGCCTTTTTTGGATAACAGGGTTTTAACAGATGACATCACGTTGTTGTTGTTGTTGTTGTTTAGGATGACTGTTGTATTTTGTAAATTCCCTTTTTTAGTCTGGAAAAGGGAGAAATTAGCGGGATAGTCCTGAATCCTTCCCACATCAGAATAACTCAGCTGTTTTGTATATAAGCCTGTTGCCAGAAAGAGAGATTCCGACAAAAGGTTCCAAACAGTGTCCAACATGGAGATGAGCCTGCGTGTTTACGTTGGCAAAATTAGAATATTTCACATTAGACTGTCAAAATAGGCAAACAAACCCAAAAATAGGACCCAGTTTAGGTTTAAACAATAAGGAATGTTTTGATGAGTCCAGTACTGATTATTCAGAAATCTTTGATTCATTATTAAAGATAGAGAGTGAGAAATCTGAAAAAACTTAACACAATCAATTAAGAGACCCACAACAAAGATTTATGAACTGTAGGTTGTAGTTAATGTGTTTAAAGTCAACAGACGCTGGTAATACACAGCCAAACTTTACAGCCAGACTTTCCAACCAGACATTACAGCCAGACTTTACAGTCAGACTTTACAAGCAGACATTACAGCCAGACTTTACAGCCATGACGGATCAATCCGGTGTCCAGTATCTTCGCTTCTTTAAAGGTCCCTGCTGACTTTGATGAAAGTGGTTAAAGGTGTCCTGATATATCAGACAGAGGAAAGGTGCCTTCAAACAGGAAAATCCTCTCACAACCCCAGTTCAGCAGAGATGACAGAAAAGAGTCCTCATTTCTCAGTAGATTGTATCTTCCCAGCATCTCCTGAGCCCATCGTCTCCTCATCATCCTGAGGACACCGAGGTTCTGGACCTATCTGGCCTTGAAGGACCTGCTCCCGTCTGACGGTGCAGAAATGTCTCCTCTCCAACTGACTGATTTTTACATATTATTTTTGCACCTTGATTTAAAGCGTGTCCCTGTTTTGTCTCTATTGTTGGACGGATACGAGGATGTCAGGGCAAGAAGCCCCGGCTGGCTGGTTTCTCAGCAGCCACCTTGACTTTTTCACTGGTTTTCTGTGGACGTGTCCTATTAGCCAGCCCCCTACCAGCATCTGACTGGTGGATTGTTCCTCTACTGATTTAAATGCTCACATTGACAGCACATTTTTTAATTTGCCAGTGATGGATGAATGCACCACCTGTAGATATGACCTGTACAGTGTGTTCTCCACAGGAGCCAACAGCATTGATCTCTAACAGTCAGAACTGCCTGAAACTACGAAACACTCTAAACACCAAAGGTTCTTTGGGCAAACATCAAAGGATCCTCCCTTGAAAAAGTCCATTTTCTTTTTAAGATGTTTCTCGAAAGACCAGCACGGTGCCAACTTCATTGATGGTGTTCCTCAGGGACCCAGCCTGGGTCCTCTGTTGTTTTGAACCTGAAGAACATGTTGGCTGTTTGGAGTGTCGTTCTGATATTATTATCAATATTGTTGTGTGAAAAGCTTCTAACATATTGTACTGCTGGGCTGTTTTGTATTTTTGGCATTTTTTGCTCTGCTCTGTGCTTGAGTGATGATTTCTTTCTCCTCATTTTGAGAAACTTACAGATGCACGAAAATGGTTCTATTTTTCTGGATGCAACAAAAGAAAAACTCTTCTATGTGACTAACATCAAGGTGTCTCAAACGTGATAGATGCTTTTAGTGATGCCGCCACAGAATGATTTCTGAAGTTGTGTAAAACAGTCCCGATTTCTCAGATGATCGGCAGAATGTGTCCCCAAACCCACAACTTGAGGTGCGACGTGCTCTCACTTCTCTGAGGTTCAACCAGAGATTTTCTAGAATCAACCATCCAAGTCAAAAGTAAAGTGGAGGGTAAAATGCCAGGGCAACTTTTCCGGACATTTTGTTTCATTTTCAGAAGAATGTGTTGAGTGTTTTAGAGGCCTGTTTTCAAGAAAGTTTCAGTCCATCAAGCGAGCGTCCATCCCCAGATCTTCTAATGTTTATTCTTGAATTAATTTGCCGACAACAAACCTCATTTAAACTTAATTTAGCCTCTATTCTGCAGTTACCAAAGCTGCTGCTCTGTTCGAAAGATTTCAAATCTGATTAAATGAACCGAATCAGCTACAAATCATTGTTTACATTTGTAGAAAAGGACTTGACGTAGTCTTTACCTGTGACATGCAAAAATCTGCTTTTTCAGAGGATTTCTTTGAATTCCTTTTTCTGCCCGAGTATGTTTGCATGTGGTTTGTGGTATTTATTACAGTATCTGCACTGAATGAAGCTGTATTATAAACATGAATGTACATAAACTTCACTATGAGAACTAACAGGACGGCAGGAGGGTTGAGTCCCACGGAACAGGTTTGACCTGCAGGGGAAGCAGATCTGGTCTGAGGGCTGAAACAGGGAACACTCAAACCTAAATCACACCAGGTCTGCTTCAGAAGGTGGACCTTCTGTTCTGCAGAGATGCCTGTGATGGAGGGAAATGGATTTCTTATTCATAACGTGGAGCAACGACTGACTGACTGGTCCTTGTAAAATTGTACGAGTACAGTGTCAATATGTGTCAACAGAGACGATATTATTTTAAAATTTATGTATGGAAAATTTTAGCCGTGTATATAAATATATATTACTTGTACTTTGTTTTTGAAATTGCAGATACGGAAAAAGTGGAGATATTTATTGCTGTAAAGACATTAAAAAATGTTGATGTTGATGGAGAAAAGTGTGCTGCTTTACTTGGTTTGAGACCCAAGTCCATCTCTTCTCTTTGATCTAGCAGCTGCTAGCAATGGTTAGCAGTTTTGACTTGACCAAAACCAACATTTGGAAAGTTTGGAGAACAGAAAAATGTGCTTATTATGTTTAGATAGATAGATAGATAGATAGATAGATAGATAGATAGATAGATAGATAGATAGATAGATAGATAGATAGATAGATAGATAGATGTTGCCGTAGTTTTCCGGTCACGTGCTTCCGCTTAAACCGGAAGTGATTACTTGTTTTAAATAACCTAACGTGGTTGTCGTTTCACGCAGCCTTTTCGGTGCTTCTGTAGTCGTCTGTCGTTTTTATATTTTTGAGTGCGCGGTACATTTTGTGAAACAGAGAAATATCAAAAGCGACGTGTTGGTGAAAGTTAAAGCTGACAGAAACGTCTGGTAGCAGGAAGCTAGCGAGTTTCTGCTAATGCTAACTGTAGCCGTCCATAAATTAAGGCTGTTCCGGTGTCACTTGGAGGTTGAGTCAGGTAAGGTCCAGGTGGGGGGTTGTGCTTCGTTTCTTACCTGTCTGAAAATGGTGTGCTAAGGTGTTAGCGAGTATACAGGTGATGTTACAGGTTATACTTTAGAACTGGGGGCTGTTCCTGCTGTTCCCAGCCTGTATTTTTAGTGATTCCCGATCTCGTTTCACTCTATTGGTGGAAAGACAAGCACTCTTTGGTTGTGGCTCTTGTCAGGGCCGGACAGGTAACGGTACCGTCTGTGTGGCAGGTTGAACAGGGGGACATGAGTGGCCCCGAGCTCCTGCTGGACTCCAGCATTCGGCTGTGGGTGGTCCTGCCCATCGTCTTCATCACCTTCTTCGTGGGAATCATCCGCCACTACGTGACACAGCTGCTGCACAGCGACAAAAAGGTGGACCTGGAGCAGGTCTCTGACAGGTGACCTTTGAACCCTGCGCCCAGCTTCGTGTCCCGATTCGGTTCCTGTGACGTCACTAACCCAATGGCGCCGTTTGTCCTCAGTCAGGTGCTGATGCGCAGCCGCGTCCTCCGAGAGAACGGGAAGTACATCCCTCGACAGGTGAGTGGACGCCACCGGTATCCACCGCCGAGAGGCTGTCCTGGGATCATTGTGGTAATGTGTGTGTGTGTGTGTGTGTGTGTTCAGTCATTTGCTATGAGGAAACACTACTTCAACAACGCAGAAACAGGTTTCTTTAAGAAGGTGAAGAGGAAGGTCGTCCCCAAGAACCCCATGACAGGTGAGTTTTGTGTGTCTTCTGTTGCTGTGGACAGTTTGGATTTAAGCTGATGAAAGACAACGTCCATCTGTCCATGTGTCCCTCTGTTCGTCTCCTGAAGAGTCAGGCTGGCTGTCCAAACGTTTTGAAGCATCGATATGTTGAGTGTGGTGTTACGCTGTTGATCAGGAAGTGTGTGTGTGTATGTGTGTGTGTGTCCAGACTCTGGCATGCTGACAGACATGATGAAGGGCAACCTGACCAACGTGCTCCCCATGATCGTGATTGGCGGATGGATTAACTGGGCCTTCTCTGGATTCGTCATCAGTGAGTCGTAATGACCGATTGTGAACGCAGCTTCTGGCGCGGTGCCGCTCCACCTGCTGGACGGCTGCAGCGGCGCCGCTTCTTCCTCCGATCACGCTTGTTTTGATCCTGCAGCCAAGGTGCCGTTTCCTCTGACGCTGAGGTTCAAACCGATGCTGCAGAGAGGGATCGACCTGCTGTCCCTGGACGCCTCCTGGTACGCAGCACGAGACCCCTGGACCTGCGTCCTGCTGCTTAACGGACATGTTTGTGTTGCACACGCAGGGTGAGCTCGGCGTCCTGGTACTTCCTGAACGTGTTTGGCCTGAGGAGCATGTACAGCCTCATCCTGGGCCAGGACAACGGTGGGTCCCGTCCCTGTGCACGACTTCCTGTCAAAGCCTCGTTCAGTTGTGACCTTTTTAGCTTGTTTTGACCTAAACCAGCCTTTGGTTGCAGCTGCTGACCAGTCGCGCCTCATGCAGGAGCAGATGACCGGGGCTGCCATGGCGATGCCCCCTGACCCCAACAAGGCCTTCAAGGTGAGCTGCAGCCCTTCCAGAACCCCCTCACCTGCTGAAGGTTCCTGTGCTCACACGCTCTGCTTCTCTGTGCCAGAGCGAGTGGGAGGCGCTGGAGATCGTGGAACATAAGTGGGCGCTGGAGAACGTGGAGGAGGAGCTCATGTCCAGAGACCTCAACTTTGGAGGCTTCTTCAGCCAGGACGCCAAGTCCACCGTGTTCTAGCAGGATCGGGCCGCCACCGCCTCTCAACACGGCGGAACTTTTCTAAAGCTGAGAACTTTAGTTCCACTTAACAGAATCATCTGATCAGCACTGATTTTTTTTTTTTTTAGTATTGGCTTTGTTGTGACTCGAGATTCCCGCCACTGCTGGCGCAGCAGGGGGCGGGGCTAAATAAATGCTCCCGCCTCAGAATAGGATGGGGGGGTTTCAACAGTTTAGCTTCCAGTTTAAGAGCTTTAGAAAAGTTCCCCAGTGTTGTGGGACCTGAATCTTCCCAGGCCGGCGCTCCAGTGGGGGATGGATAAAGAGATGACAGCAGGACAAACTGTTCCTGGATCAGCTGAGGCTGCTCACACAAACTGACCAGGCATCGCAGCCAGCGGCTCTTCATCGCCCCCCCCAGGAACAGGGACGAGCTTTTCTTCTCCAAGTAGACGCCAGTTTGTCCTGGCTGAAGGCTATTAGAGCCGTTTGGAGAGCATCTGTGTGGTTCCCCCTCAGGTGTGTGTGAAGCGTCTGCGTGGTTCCCCCTCGGGTGTGTGTGTGAAGCGTCTGTGTGGTTTCTCAGAATGAGAGAAGCAGCAAACTTATAATGATCCTTTAATTCATATCAAAAGATTTGGGTACAATAAAATATTTGAATCTGGTATAAGAGAAAAGAGAAGCCCCCCAACCCACCAGGAAAGGTGATAAATTTCTTATCATACAAAAATACTGTACAGAGAAGTTGTGCCTGCATCGTTCTGTCTCCACAGATCTATAAATATGAAAATATGCATCGCTGAGCTGCACCTGTGGTCCCAGCAGAACTCATTTAAACAATAAATACCAGAAAAGAACAAAGATGATTCGTCATCTTCTCTCTGTTCCCTGGGCTCCATCAAAGGTGACCTGAGGGTGGAACCCCTGGAATATTTGGCTATGGTTGCTAAAGTTAGCACCTGCTCTGCTCTTGCTGCCTGTCCTGTCCTGTCCTCACAATCTAAATAAGGTGATGTCTGCAAGGTCAGAGGTCAGACATAAACCCTCATGTGCTGAGGACGCAAACCAGCGCCTTTGTTAGCGTCACACCGCTCAACGCAGCACAATCATCCTGGACCCTGAGTATCGTGGATGTGAACAGTGTTTCACCGTAACCATGGCAACCCCCCTTCCCAAACACGACCAGTGCGTTCTGCTGGGACGCCCTCGACTTCAGCCAACAAAGACACCGTCAATGTCTGAGCTGTCGGGACAATTTCCTGTAGTTTGATAAACCTCTTCCTTGAAACTCTGAGAAGCTTTGAGTCAATTTCAAGGCAGAACTGGAAGAAAGAGTCGCCACCCTGAGAAGAACTTCATGAAAACACAAGCTGATGTTTTAAACGGGACAACGTGACTGACAGAAGCACAAGGAAACGGACGGCAGCGTTTTCTGCCCAGCAGAGACGCGCGTTGACCAGCAGGGGGCAGCGTTGGCACCAACCAGGACAGACCACCAGAGAGGAAGAAGCAGGCGCGTCCTGACCCACAGGAAGACGAGCTCAGTCCGTTTCCATGGTGATGTAAGACGCCGCCACACCCGCTTCTGTGCCCCCATCGCTGCAGGAGGTGATGTCATTGGCCAGCTGGGCTGTGGGGGCGGAGCTTGTGTTGGGGGTCGGCAAGGTGGGCTTCCGGATCTTGTCTTTACGCTGGTAGAAGAGCACGTAGGCTGCACTGGTCTGGACGACAAAAGAGACAAAGTCGGAGTTTATAACACACCCTCAGCGTTTATAAACACACCGGCAGCGTTTATAACACACCAGCTACATTTATAAAGCACCAGCAACATTTATAAACACACCGGCTACGTTTAAAATGCACCAGCAACGTTTATAAACACACCGGCTACGTTTAAAATGCACCAGCAACGTTTATAAACACACCGGCTACGGTTAAAACGCACCAGCAACGTTTATAAACACACCAGCTACGTTTAAAACACACCGGCTACGTTTAAAACGCACCGGCTACGTTTATAACACACCGGCTACGTTTAAAACACACACCAGCAACGTTTATAACACACCGGCTACGGTTAAAAAACCGCACCAGCACGTTTATAACACACCGGCTACGTTTAAAACGCACCAGCAACGTTTATAAACACACCGGTTACGGTTAAAACGCACCGGCTACGTTTATAACACACCGGCTACGGTTAAAACGCACCAGCAACGTTTATAAACACACCGGCTACGGTTAAAACGCACCAGCAACGTTTATAAACACACCGGCTACGTTTAAAACGCACCAGCAACGTTTATAAACACACCGGCTACGGCTAAAACGCACCAGCAACGTTTATAAACACACCGGCTACTTTAAAACGCACCACAACGTAAAACGCACCGGCAACGTTTATAAACACACCGTTACAGTTAAAACGCACCAGCAACGTTTATAAACACACCGGCTACGTTTAAAATCACACAGCAACGTTTATAACACACCGGCTACGGTTAAAACGCACCAGCAACGTTTATAAACACACCGGCTACGTTTAAAATGCACCAGCAACGTTTATAAACACACCGGCTACGTTTAAAACGCACCAGCAACGTTTATAAACACACCGGCTACGTTTAAAATGCACCAGCAACGTTTATAAACACACCGGCTACGTTTAAAACGCACCAGCAACATTTATAAACACACCGGCTACGTTTAAAACACACCAGCAACGTTTATAAACACACCGGCTACGTTTAAAACGCACCAGCAACGTTTATAAACACACCGGCTACAGTTAAAACGCACCAGCAACGTTTATAAACACACCGGCTACAGTTAAAACGCACCAGCAACGTTTATAAACACACCGGCTACGTTTAAAACGCACCAGCAACGTTTATAAACACACCGGCTACAGTTAAAACGCACCAGCAACGTTTATAAACACACCGGCTACGTTTAAAACGCACCAGCAACGTTTATAAACACACCGGCTACGTTTAAAATGCACCGGCTACGTTTATAACGCACCAGCAGCGTTTATAACACACCAGCAGCGTTTATAACGCACCAGCTACTTTTATAACACACCAGCAGCGTTTATAACACACCAGCAGCGTTTATAACGCACCGGCTACGTTTCTAACACACCGGCTACTTTTACAACACACCGGCTACGTTTATAACACACCGGCTACGTTTATAACACACCGGCTACATTTATAACGCACCGGCTACATTTATATGACACCGGCAACATTTACAGACCAGCATTTATAACACACACCGCCAACATTAATAACACACACCGCCAACATTAATAACACACATTGCCAACATTAATAACAAACACCACCAACATTAATAACAAACACCGCCAACATTAATAACACACATTGCCAACATTAATAACAAACACCGCCAACATTAATAACACACACCACCAACATTAATAACAAACACCGCCAACATTAATAACACACATTGCCAACATTAATAACAAACACCACCAACATTAATAACACACACCGCCAACATTAATAACACACACACCGCCAACATTAATAACACACAACCGCCAACATTAATAACAAACACCGCCAACATTAATAACACACACGCCAACATTAATAACACACACCGCCAACATTAATAACACACACCGCCAACATTAATAACACACACCGCCAACATTAATAAGACACACCGCCAACATCAATAACAAACACCGCCAACATCAATAACAAACACCGCCAACATTAATAACACACACGCCAACATTAATAACACACACCGCCAACATTAATAACACACACCGCCAACATAATAACACACACCGCCAACATTAATAACACACACCGCCAACATAATAACACACACCGCCAATATTAATAACACACACCACCAACATTAATAACACACACCACCAACATTAATAACAAACATCGCCAACATTAATAACACACACCGCCAGCATTAATAACACACATTGCCAACATTATAACGGTGGGATCAGGCTGACCGAGGCTCAAGAGCCGATCAGACTGTGCCGTTATAAGGACACTGAGGACTCCATGGTGAGTGTCTCAGTGACTCCAGACTTGCTGTGGTCCTTCTGAACCTCTGATGTGGATCAAACATGAATCCTCACCACAATCTGCTCCTCGGCGGCGAAGGTCACCTTGCTGTCATCAAAGTAGTACCACTGACCGTTGTCCTTGTGCCGTGCGTAGCTGGTGTCTGAACAGAAACATGCAGAGGCTCCGTTACATCATCAGAAGTGACCCCATCACATTCGTGATGACACAAAGCAAAGCGTCCTACAGTGTCCGTCCCTCAGTCCTCCATAGTGGTTAGACACGGCGATGAGGTCATAACAGCTGGGAGGCTCCTCGCTGGACACGGTTTTCCTGAGCAGGAAGCCAGAGAAGTCCAGGTCCCTGCAACAGCAGCAACAACAATACTGACGTCAAGCTGAGCGCCAAGAGTCAAACCTGACGAAGCACCTGTGTAATAGCTGTGTAATATAGCAGCTTGGCTTGAATGAGCAAACAAATCAAGCTTTGGATGCAACTGTGATGCAGGCGCAGCATGGTTTAAGTGTGTTAGCCTGAAGGTCCCTTCCCTTCACACACACCTGAGGGGGAACTCCACGACGCTCTCCAGCTTCTCTCTGGTCAGTTTGGTGTAGGAGAACCTCTTGAGGTGGATGATCAGAACCTCTGGCAGGGACCACAGGTCCAGTTTCTTTGTGGCCAACTGATGCTTCTTACACACAGGACAGTACCTGCACACCCAAACACACGCGTGTGAGTCAGTTGTGTGTGTGTGTGTGTGTGTGTGTGTGTGTGTGTGTTACCATGGATTCTCCTCCTCCAGTGTCTCCACAGTGGTGAACAGCTCGATACACTCCTGCAGCTGAACTGTGGTCTGCTGCAGAGGAACGTCCATACTGGAGTGTTTCACATATTTCTGCTCAGCAACAACATGGAGGGAACATGTTAAAGCATGTGCACACATGCGCACACACACGAGCACACACACTCACACACCTCAGCCTCATTTTCATTGTAGAATCTCTTCTTCATTTCGGGGTCCCAGTCGATGGCCACATAAGGCTGAGCTGCACACAGAAGCATCAAGCTTTAGCATGAAAAGGTGAGGATCTGTGTGTGTGTGTGTGTGTGTGTGTGGACCTACAGCTGAAGGACACAGCGCTCCCCCCTTCCCCCATCCCTCTCTCAGTGGTACCGTTGGAGTTGACAGCCTGGATGGTGAACAGGTTCTTCTTCCTCTTGTGATGCGCCCTTCTCTTAGCTGGCTGCTCATTGGCTGGTGAGCAGGGAGAACAGGCCTCGTCCAGCTTCTCTTCCTCTAGCTCTTCTTCTGTGGCGTCTCGGGGCTGCTGCGGCTGTCGTGCCGCCGGTTCTGGTCCAGGTTCTGCAGGGGAAAGACCGCCGGGACTGACGTCGCTGGTGCTGTCGGCGCTGTCAGTGCCGGCAGGACAGACGGGTTCGGTCTGGTTGTGTGAGCCGTTGGGGGTGTCGGAGTCGCTGCCGTCCAGCGAGGGTTGCGTGTGGTTGAGCTCAGCGTGGCGGGCCTGTGTGTGGGAGGGTCCAGCCTTGGCCTCCTCCTTCTGCTCCTCATCTCCTGAAACAAAAGCTGACCATCAAAGAAGAGGCGGAGTCAACCCCTCCGACCAGTGAAGGGTCGCCCCACAAGGGTGGCGTAGTTCTACAACATCAAAGCCCCGACACGCTGATGTTCACATGCACGCTAACACAAGGCGGAGCTTATTCAGACTGATATACAAAAGGTGTCATGTAAGCCAACCAAGCAAACATCAAAGGAAGAGGATCCATGCTCTTCATTACCGTCGCTGATGCCGTTGGACTGACTTCTGTACTGCTCCTCTTCCTCCTCCTCCTCCTCCAACTGGTCCGATGGGTCAGGAGGGCGCACGTAACGTCTACAAACCACAACAATCGGTCAAGCCTGAAGGGGCCTGTGGTAAATCTCCCCAGAAGTGTGTGTGTGTGTGCGCTCTGCTCACGCCAGCCTCTGCAGGAACAGGTCATACAGAGCCTCCTGGCTGAAGCGGCTGCGGGGAACGCTGAGCAGCAGCGGGTGTCCGAACAGCGTGGTGCTGTAGGAGCTGCTGCCGGAGCCGTAGTCCCGGTAGTGGGAGCGTTCCCTGAGGTAGAGCGCCAGCAGCACCTGCTCCTCCTGCTGCTCCCCACTCATGCTCAGCTCGTACCTGAACTCGCAGACAAACACAGCACGTCACGCAGCGGCAGGGCTGAACCAGCAGCGGAGGGCGCGAATGGCGGCCGTTCTTACACAAAGATGTCGTCTCGGTCCAGAATACAGCTGAGGGACTCGTCACTGGTGTAGATCTTGTAGAAACGATGGTTGAAGACATCAGCGACCACCATCTGGAATCAGCCACACACGTCATGGCTTCAGAACTGGGCCTCATATTCTGGACCAGTCCAGGTAAAGAAGCTCACCTGTGACGGGGGAACGTCCGTCATTTCTGCCAGAGCAGCACACAGGTCGGACACCTTTCCGGCTTTAGGAACCACGACCCGATGCTGCAGACACGCATGTGCACAAAGGCCAGATTAGCACGTCTGTAGTACACACGTCCTACACAGACAGCAAAGGCAGGTTACCTGTGCAGGTTTGGCGTGCGGGTCCAGGGAGACAAAGAAGACCTCCATGATGCGCTCCTTACTGACAGGAAGCGGCACGCTCAGGTAGCAGAAGGGGTCAAAGGTCACTGAGATTTTTTGACACTCTGGGCAGATGAGCGTCGACTTGAAGAGGCCGTGAAACGTGTCCACGATGACCGAGTCGTTCCTCCGCCGGTGGTTACGCCACGCCTCCTTGGCCACTTCCTGCGAGGAAAAGAGGAGGAAGAAAGGGTCAGCAGACAGCAGAGGGGGCCCCAACCGGAGGGGACGTCCTGCACACCTGGTCCGCTCGTCCGTCTGCGTCCCGCAGCTCGATGTACTCCTTGTTTTTGACTCGGTTCAGGTCTTCATGCAGCCCATCCAACAGGAAGGACAGCAGCTCCTGACTATCGTGCTGCTGGTATCCCAGGAACTGGGACGCAAAGTGACCCACCTTCGTCTGCACGCGCGCACACACACACGCACACACACACACACACACACACTTATTATGACCCACATGTGTGAGCAGAAGCAGCATAACACCACACTCGTGCTATGGACCATCTTTGGTTCCATCTTTCTGTCTCCATCTCCACACACTCCTCGTGAGTCTGAGAGGGCGTGGCCATAGCGTGGCGTACCTTGAAGATGCGTGGGACTACAGAGTAATGGCGCCCAGACCACATCTGCTTGATAACGTCTGCGTAGGCCTCAGCAATCTCTCCCTTCATCCCCAGAGGGTTGGTGAAGTTGAGCTCGTCCAGGTAGGAGTTCCGCAGGAAGTACTCGGTCAGAGGGGGCGTGTTACTCAGGCACTGTGGGAGGAGCCAGGAGGTTACTGGGACGTGAAGGTGGCGTGTTGGACACAAACAGCTGTGTTTACGTTAGAAGGCTGTTATTGTCCGACGCCTGTGCGCGCTGGTGTGTGCCGTTCACCTGTAGTGCTGAGTTCATGAAGCAGGTGTTGCCCAGGTTGGTGAGACCACAGACTCCTGGCTGTCCCCTATACGAGTCGTGCTCCTCCACGGAGTTCCTCCTCAAAAACAGAAATCAACAAATGACTAGCATGTAATAGACATGTAATAACAAGTGACCATGTCTGATAAAGCGCTGCTCCTCCACAAACTTCTTCCACATTGTTGAAAACAGGAGAGCAGGGGTGAAAAGGTCAAAGGTCAAAAGGGGCAGGTGGGAAAGTGTGGGAGGAAGGCAGAGCGCTGGTGCGTTCTTACATGATCTGAGGCCTGGAGCTCGGCCAGGTGCCATCTGCGTTCCTTGTTTCCATGACGACTGTCTGACGTGCACACAAACACACACATAGACATGTTGGGATCAGCGAGACAGAAGATGCGGCGCAGTGAGACAGGTCCTTACCATCCCTGTGCTCAGACAGGCGTCCAGGACGCTCATGTGCATGTTCCTGAGACGCTCACAGCTGCTATCTGAGCTCTTCATCCACAAACGACACTCAGAACCCACCGGCACCGCAAAGGCCGCGCACATGGCCCTCTGGATGGTGTCTAAACACACAAACAGGCCCACAGTGGTTGTGCAGTTCACAGCATCGCAGCAGAGCACAGGCGCACTCACAGATGTTGTCAGTTCGGCTGAACTGTAAGGTGACGACATTCTCCATGTTGCTATGGAGACAGAGGAAGAGCTCAATGGGATAAATTTCCACCTTCACGGTGCTGGGCAGGTCCACCACCTGAGAAACACACACACACACACACACACACACACACAGAATTAATGTGCTGCCTGGGGAAACCTGGTTTCCCTCCTCCGCCTCCCGGGGGTTACCTTGCGTTCCAGCGGCGGTTGTCCGTCCACCATCCCGTACCAGGACAGCAGCTTGTGCCAGGCCTCAGCTGGCACCAACATAAAGTCTTCATTCTCCACCAGACGGTCCTTAATGTGGAACGAGTCCAGATCTGGAAGAACAGGAGACTTAATTTACATTTCCTTTTTATTTCAAACAACGTTGAAAGCGATTAAATGTCTCTTTCTGAGCATCTCGAGAAAAACTGTTTTAAAAAAAAGACAACAACAACAACTGACCGTCGAACAGCTCTGTGTTGTCAATTTGACCTGGAAATGATGACGAGTTCTGGTCTCCAGTCTCCACAAACTCCTTCCATTGTTCATACCAGCGACGTTCCACCATGTACCTGTACAACACACACGTTAGCAGCGGCGGAGGCAATAATCGCGCCTCACACCACAACATTAAAGCAGTTTCACTTTGATTCAGTCCGTTCTGAAACCTGGTTTAACAGACAACTGCGGTAAAGGAAGCCGTTCCTCCTTTCACACCGTTGCTCACCAGCGTGCGGAGCCGCTTTGCTAACTAGGCTTAGTTAGGGTTGGTGTAAGATTGAGCTTCATCACTGTGGTCACAAACAGATGAAAAAGGTGGGAGCAAAGCGCCACTGTTGGTGGACGATGCATGAAGATGCATGAAGATGCACGAAGAGCCAGGAGCTGATGGGGGACACAGACGGCGAGTCACACACTGGAAGAGGACACTTGCTGACTGGTGCAAGTGTCTGACTATATCAGTGTCAATGGCCACATTTATGTCTAATTATATCTAAGATCAGATGATTTGACAGAATCGAGAAGTGTTGTGTCTCGCTGATCAAGTGGTTTTGCCGTCGATTATGTGGCTTTAAATGTCTCCGACGCTCCATTGTGCGTAAAGGCCCAAAGACATTAATCAGCATTTTGGAGGTTTCAGGTGAGCTAAAGTCCACTTGTAACGAAAGCAAAAGTGGCAGCCATCGACGGGAGTTCCGAGCCCGACAGGCTAATGTTAGCTTGTGGGCTAACGGACAGGTTAAAATCCCTCCTGGTTTGACACAAACCAGCAGTGGCTCACATCCCTCACAAACCAGTCCGCTTCCCACCGACGGCCCACAGGCGAATCAGATTGAATTTGGCTGAACAGTACGCAAACATTAGGTAACGCTAACGGATGCTAACGGCTAGCCCTGGCAGTTGTGGAGAGGCGGACACTCACCAAGTGTCCCCAGCGCGGAGCTCACACTGCCGCAGCAAGGAATCAATCTCCCGTTGCTGGGTCTCCAGACCCGGAGGCTCCGCTGTGGGACAGCGGCTGTTGGCCGTCATGCTGATAATCTATCGCTCATAAATGATACAACGGTCTAAATAACGACGGAAACGCACAACTGCTCGCTACTGCTGCATTGATCAAACGATAAACGGGAAACTACCCTGACTTGTGTTGTTGGGATACAGGAAGTGCTCGAGACAATGGATATGACCACTTCCGGTACAAGCGTAGGTTGACACATATTTAATTCGCGTTCAGCTTGTCCACACGGAGTTGTCCTCTGATTTGTCGTGTCTGTAAATACTTTTGATTATTAATTTAATATCTCTGTAGCGCTTTGGCAGAACTAGACGAGATTTTCGTCCTAAATGTAAATATCTCGTCATTGGCGCAGACTCTCCTCCAATCAGGCCGCTCGTGGCTGAACGCTCCACCAATAAGAGGAGACGTTGCTGCTGGGTGGCTGTCCGGGGGGACGTGCTGTTCGCGCGCTTAGTGAGCAGCGTTCAACATGGACGTAGAGGTGACGGAGGACCAGAAACCGGCTGCCAGCCGAACGAACACTGACGCCGATGAGCCGTCAGCTAAGAACCCCACATACGAGCTGCCGTGGGTGGAGAAGTACCGGCCGCTGAAGCTGAATGAGGTTGTGGGGAACGAGGAGACGGTGAGCCGGTTGGAAGTGTTCGCCAGGGAAGGGAACGTTCCGAACATCATCATCGCAGGTCCGTTTGCAGCTCGCTGAACGGGGAACTGGTCCAAAAGAGCCCAGCAAGTTCTTCTTAAAGGTGATATTTGACTGTTGTGTGTCATCAGGCCCTCCAGGCACCGGGAAGACCACCAGCATCTTGTGCTTGGCCCGAGCGCTGCTAGGAGCCTCCATGAAGGACGCCGTGCTGGAGCTGAACGCCTCCAACGACAGGTACGGCTGCGTGGGGGAGTCACGTGTTGTCCGGCGACAGGCCCGGTGACCCTGGTTGTTGCCTCTGCAGGGGCATCGATGTGGTGAGGAACAAGATTAAGATGTTCGCTCAACAGAAGGTCACGCTGCCCAGGGGAAGGCACAAGATCATCATTCTGGATGAAGCCGACAGGTGAGGACACAGACTTAAAGCGCCATCAAAAGTTTGCCATCACACAACCTTAGCTGTCAGGTTTCCCCCCCCAGCATGACCGACGGTGCTCAGCAGGCCTTGCGCAGGATCATGGAGATCTACTCAAAGACCACACGCTTCGCCCTGGCCTGTAACGCCTCCGATAAGATCATTGAGCCCATCCAGTCCCGCTGCGCCGTGTTGCGGTACTCCAAACTGACGGATGGACAGATCCTGGCCCGCCTGCAGGAGGTGGTGGAGAAGGAGGCTCTGTCGGTGTCGGACGACGGGCTGGAGGCGGTCATCTTCACGGCCCAGGGAGACATGAGACAGGTGAAAACGTGGCTGCCGCCCCGTTTGTGGGACGCCTGCAGCCCCTCGGCTGACTTCCTCTTCATGTGTTTTCAGGCTCTGAATAATCTGCAGTCCACCAACGCGGGCTTTGGCTTCGTCAACAGCGAGAATGTCTTCAAGGTGTGTGATGAGCCCCACCCTCTGCTGGTGAAAAGCATGCTGGGACACTGCGTGGATGGGAATATTGACGAGGCCTACAAAGTGGTGGAGCAGCTGTGGGCGCTGGGCTACTCCCCGGAGGACATCATCGGAAACATCTTCAGGGTCTGCAAAACCTACCAGATGGCCGAGTACCTCAAACTGGAATTCATCAAGGTGAGTCGGAGCTCCGCCCCCGCCAACGCCCGCCTCAAAGAGAAGGTCGCCGTCTGCTGCCTGAGGTGACTTTTGCTGCGTCTGATTCCGCAGGAGATCGGCTACACCCACATGAGGGTGGCTGAGGGGGTCAATTCGCTGCTCCAGATGGCGGGTCTCCTGGGGAGACTCTGCAGCAAGACAGCGCCGCCTGCTGCCAGCTGAACGCCACGCCGCTCCCCTCCCAGGCCTGACTGGGTCGCTGCTGCAGCTGGTTCCACAGACGTCGCCCTGTGGTGGCAAACCTTACGTTGGAGCTGTGCACTAAAAACACCCTCAGTTTTAGACTTTAAAAGAACAAAACTGTTTTTTTTTCCCCCACAAAATATTAAAAACGAGGCGCTTTTGAAAATGTGATCTGTTTGAATGAGACCAACAAGAGTCCGAAAGCATTCAGGTTGGAACCAGGAGCAGCCTGTAAGACAACAAGCTTTATTTCACTAAAAAACAGGTTTACATTCAAGCTCAACAATCCGGTCTACGAAAGCGTCGGTACAAATGTGTAAACGGCTGTAATAAATAAAGGGAATCCCACACGGAGCATGCGTGTACAGGTGGTCTGAGAGAACATCCCAGTGCCTGGCATTAACGAGGCCCCTGTGCTGAAGAACTACAAGATAAATAAGATCACCAACCGGGTCAAAGAAAACGCCATCAAGTCCAAAGGAACAGGGAACAACTATTAGATGAGGACACAGCACGTCTACATCTAAACCAGGCAAGGTACAGGTAGCTCCACTGTTGCCGTCGCGACCGCCGGGCTCCTGCGTGAGAAGGTATGGTTTCATGCTTTTTGGGAGGTGTGACGGCAGTCTACAGAACCTGGGGGGCCTACGCGCTCATCTCAATGGTGCGCAGCGCCGCGTGGTCGTTGCTGGGGGAGATGTCCTCTGCCAGCGGGGCCGCAGCGCTGCGGCTCCGCGATCCGTCGCTGGAGCCGACGCTGGAGGCCGAGTGAGTCCTGGAGCGAACCAGCCGGGTCATCCCTGCTGTGGGCACTGACCAACAGAGGCATCGAGCTCAGACCACAGGTGTGAAACACGCCAATACTGCTGAAGATACTCACTGTAGCCCATCCCCTGCACAAAGTACTTGAAGGCCTCTGCGAGTTTTCCAGGCTTAGGAAACCAAAACACAGCGCGTCAGTTGACACCAACGTTCCATTTCTTTGAGAAGTCGATGAGGAGCTCACCTGCACCACCTGAGGAAGGCCGCCACAGTCCGCCATCTAGTGGACAGATACAGAACAACAAGCTTCAGCCACAATGGTGTCGTTTGGCTTCACAAAGGCATCAGGAAAGATTGGCGACAGTATTCAGAGCACAGTGAGACGTGGCTACCTTCAGCAGAGTGGTCTTTGTAGGGTTCAGTCTGGAGTTACACTCCACCTACAGAGCAGACAGAAAGACCGCGGTCATGAGCATCTGACATCACATCCTGGCTGTTGCTATGGAAACAAGTCACATGCTCACCACAGCGTCAACCGCTGGTGAAGTGTCTCCAACCACCAGCAGGGTGGGACACCTGACAGAGAGGACAGGACGTAATAATGAGCGGAATCCCTAGGTCCTGGTCCTGGTCCTGGTCCCCCTCCCTCCCCCTCCTGAGTAGTCGTACATCTGAAAATGCTGCTTCATCTCTAGAGTTCTATGATTTCTTAAGAACAAACCTGCAGAACCCTTCAGACCTGGAGCTGGTGTACAGAAGAGTCCTACCTGAGCGTGGTGACTGTGGTGTCGTTGAGACCGAGGACTGGACGCTCCATCTCTAAGTCCATACGACTAACGGGGGAGGGGGGAGAAAGGGGGGGGGGTTCTCAGGTGTAAAACAATGCGTCAGAATGGGGGTGGAGCCTCAGTGTCTCCTCAGTTCCTACCTCTCGTAGCTGCTGTAGAAGAGCGCTAGGTTGTCCTGCGGTATGTCCTGAGAGATGTGGAGTCTGTACGTCTGTACAATCTCCTTATTCTCAGTCAGCTCCTCCTACACACACACACACCACACACACACACACACACCACACACACACACACACACACACACACACACACACACACACAGAGGGGTCACAGCTGAGCACATGTCTCACCAGTCTCACCAGTGTCCTCGTCTGTCCTCACAGTGCTGAAGTGGTGGTCCATGATGGTGTCAATCAGGTTGCTTGTCCAGCCGCTCAGCTGGAACAGGCAGATTATTGGGTTTAGTGACACAGCCACATGTGCTCATCAAGCCTGTGCACGTGTGTGGCCAGTGCTCACCTTCGAGGCCGCCCACTCCATCCAGCCCTTGGCACACGGGTCAATGTTGATCAGAACCAGCCCCTCCACCAGACTGGGCTCATTCAGCTGCGTGACAGAACTGAGGTCATGTGTGTGTGTGTGTGTGTGTGTGTGTGTGTGTGTGTGTGTGTGTGTGTGTGTGTGTGAGAGTGTGTGTGTGTGTGAGAGTGTGTGTGTGTGTGTGAGAGTGTGAGTGTGAGTGTGAGTGTGAGTGAGTGCGACAATACTTACAGCCAGTTTGGTGAGGATGTAGGCTCCAGCTCCAACACCGATACCGATCACACTCTTCACCCTGAAACACACACACACACACACACACACACACACACTCATGGTGAACTGATCCCACATCTCAAAGTTTTACTAAACCTGTGAAGACCAGAAGCTTCTTACTGGAGCTGCGACAGGACAGCTGGCAGCATCTGGGCCAGCTCGTCCACAGTGGGATACTGGTACCTGCTCACAGACACACAACAGGTCAATACAACATGGAACCGGATCCACAGAGGGACACAGTTCTGTGAGGCAGGACAGGTCCTGAACTCGTCCTCCTTTATCACTCTGGTCCTCACAGACACAACGATTTGGTAGCAGGACATCAGGCACATAAACTGTGGGCATAGGAGTTCCCCATGGCTGTGTGCTCAGTCCACTGCTGGACACCCTCGTCACTGACGACCGTGTCCCCTCCCAAAGAAACAGGTCCACCATTAACAGACAACACAATCCTCATCGGGCTGATCGCCCGCAGAGACCAGAGCTGGTGGCTTAGCTGGTTTCCTGGTGCCGGGACAACCACCGGAGACGATTATTGACCCGGGGAAGAGGGACAGCAGGCTCAGACCCAAATAGACCCTGACCCTTCACACCACACCGCATGCTATCAAGAAGGCTCAACAGAGACTCCTCAGCAACTTTCACCGTCGACCAACTGCATCTCAGCCTTCAATGGGAAGTGCCCCTCCAGGACAGGAAGGAAGCAGCCCAGTGTGTCCCTGTATGGAGCAGCCTTCCCACCACCACATCTACAATGTCTAGAGCACAAAGACGGCATTGACCCACAGCACACTGGGCCCACTGTCGGCTGGCAGACGCTTCAGGGCTGTGAAAGCAAGGAGGCTAAAGACCAGACTGAAAAACAGGTTCTAGCCACAGACCGTCAGACCAACAGACCATCAGATCGTCAGACCAGCAGACCGTCAGACCATCAGACCAACGGATCGTCAGACCAACAGACCATCAGACCAACAGACCATCAGATCGTCAGACCAACAGACCAACGGACCATCAGACTAACAGATCGTCAGACCAACGGACCATCAGACTAACAGATCGTCAGACCAACAGACCGTCAGACCAACGGACCGTCAGACCAACGGACCGTCAGACCAACAGATCGTCAGACCAACAGACCGTCAGACCAACGGATCGTCAGACCAACAGACCGTCAGACCAACAGACCGTCAGACCAACAGACCGTCAGACCAACAGACCAACGGACCGTCAGACCAACAGACTGTCAGACCAACAGACCGTCAGACCAACAGACCGTCAGACCAACAGACTGTCAGACCAACAGATCGTCAGACCATCAGATCGTCAGACCAACAGATCGTCAGACCAACCGATCGTCAGACCAACAGATCGTCAGACCAACCGATCGTCAGACCAACCGATCGTCAGACCAACAGACCGTCAGACCAACAGACCACCAGACCATGTATCATCATTAAAGACACCTCTATCAGGATACTCTCTTAATGGACTACAACTCCACAATCAACACGGTCAGCCCCCCCACATGCTCAGCCACAAACTGTCCTCCCTCAACTACACCCATACTCTCTGACTGGTTTCTGGCCTTTCTGGCTGGCTGGCCCCAGTCTGCTAGGATGGGGAACGAGACTTCAGCCATCAACCAGCACAGGCACACCGCAGGGGCATGTCCTTGGTCCCATCCTCTACACCCTGTTCACCCACGACTCTGTGTCCTCCAGCCTACAGTCTGCAGAGGACATCGCTGTGATAGGGTGCACCACGTCAGGGACGCAGGGGCACAGCTGAGGCCACATGAGAGCTGGCTCCAGTATCAAGGAGCCCACACACCCCGACCCAACCGTTCACCCCTCCCTCTGACACGCAGTTCCTTCAGCCATCAGACTGTAATCACAAACAGTCTGCCATCAGAGCTGTGTGTGGTGTGTGTGTGTGTGTGTGTGTGTGTGTTACCCAGCAGGGAACCCAGGAGCATTCTCCTGCTGTCCTGGAGCATCAACGTGCAGAACGGAGAAATGCTGTGTCACCTCCTGCATGTCTTCATAGTTAAACAGGCTGTTAAAACAAGACTTATCTTCACACACACACACACACACACACACACACACACACACACACACACACACACACACACACACACACACACACACACACACACACACACACACACACACACACACACGTTTAGCTTCTTCAGGACCATGTGTGTGTAGAAGGAGTGCAGGTTTACTCACGGTTGAGGCCAACGTCATGGTAAGTGAGGATTGTGGGTCGGTTGCCCTTGGCAACCCCCCTCATGGTAACGTGCAGAACCCCGTGGGCCGTTTCCACGTCATGCTCCTGAGGACGAGGCAGGAACCAATATCTCACACAACCCGGAGCTTTGACTTTTCTGAACCCTGTCCAGACAGGTTGAACTCACCTGACTTTCAAAGTCCTGCAGGTTCCTGGCATTCTAAAAGAGACACAAGTTCTTCATCACTCAGGTGTTTTAATGAGGGATGAAGATGAAGACAAGGGACAAAGGAGCCTCGTCCAGAGCTGCTGGCCCACCTGTCCTGTCAGCAGTGGTTTGATCTCAGTCAGTTGGACATCGTGAAGCTCCTCCATCATATGGCTGCTGTAGCGTCACTCACTGATTTTGGGACACGTCCACAGGCAGGTGGACGGATGGAAGAGGACACTGAGGGACAAAGCACCTGTCAGTGATGTCGTACACATGGCCAACGCTGAGGAGGTTCAGACACCAGGCTTGGGAGGACTCGGCTCCATCTGGACCGGTCTGACCACAGCTTCCCATTCTACACACCAGAACACGGAGCAAATATGGACCCCTGTCACGGATTCATTCCGTGCATCCCAACGAGCCACAGAGGTCAAAGATGTCCCCCTCCGGCCCACATCCCCAAGGATGGGTGATGCTCTCCATTGGTTCAGACTCAACAAACAGGAACCGGTCTCAACCATTACCCAACCTGGCTCAGACCCTGTGGCCACAGAACTAACAGATCTTCTACTGCTTGACCCCTTAATGGGGTCCTGGAGACTATCCCAGCTCCAGCCGGACCAATGTGGGACATTTGCAAGGTGGCTATTTGTGGACTACAGCACAACAGTCTCCTCCAGCAGGGGGGGAGTGGTTCTGACATGTGCAACAGGATGCAGAAACCCGAAGCCCGGTGGTGAAGTGCTGGAGGAGGAGCAGAAAGACAGGGGGTCAAGAGAAGCACCTGTATCAAAGCACGCGTGGACACCAGAAGACAGCTCAGAACACAGCTCGGCCACATCAGCCCAACGACACAACTAAAGCTAGCTAGGTTAGCAACGGTAGCTGACTGGCTCAGCAGGGTCAGGAGCCCCTTCACCACCATGTTCTGCTACAACACAGTGTGTGTGCATGTGTGTGTGTGCGTGTGTGTGTGGGGGGGGGGGGGGGGCAGGCAGAGGCGCAGCAATGTTCTGGATGGATATTGAGCTTCCTTTGGGCCATCTGGCTCCAGCCCAAACATATAACCAACACCCCCCCCCCCACACACACACACACACATGTTTTTCTGACTGTCATTCAGGCCTGACAGCTAAACCAGACAAGCCCACAAACCTGCAGCCATTGAGGTGTATCAAGACCAGTCATTGGACGGGACAGGATGGGACAGGAGCAGGACAGGATGGGACAGGACAGGAAAGGAGCAGGACAGGAGAGGAGAGGAGAGGACAGGAGCAGGACAGGAGAAGTGAGGACAGGAACAGGAGAGGACAGGACAGGACAGGATGAGACAGGAGCACAACAGGAGAGGACAGGATGGGACAGGAGCAGGACAGGACAGGAGCACGACAGGACAGGAGCACGACAGGATGGGACAGGACAGCAGCAGGACAGGACAGGAACACAACAGGAGAGGACAGGAGCAGGACAAGAGAGGACAGGACAGGATGGGACAGGAGCAGGACAGGATGGGACAGGAGCAGGATAGGATGGGACAGGAGCAGGACAGGATGGGACAGGAGCAGGACAGGAGAGGACAGGAGCAGGACAGCGACCACCACCGGTGGTGCTGTGTTCTGGCATCCACACGGGTCCCAGTATTACACAGGTGTGCGCCACTGTGGTGCAGCAGACATCCAACCAGTTTCAACATCCTGTGTCTTCAGCAGTGGAACCATGTGGCGAGTGTCCACGACCAGCACCCTCAGCAGAAGGTTGGGGAGGTCTGAAGACAGCCCTGTCCTCTTACCTGACCTCATTACGGAACAAGTTTCTCTTCTATTCCACATCAAATCTGTTGAGGAGGGGCTTTAATCCACCTCCTGGAGCCTCACTAATTTAATTTACTGCTGAATTAAAGTCCAATCATCAGAGGACAGAGAGGACAAAGCTCTTGTGCTGATACTGGGAGCTCAGACCAGGTCCAGGGGTGGATCTCTGGATCTGTAGGACGGGAGCAGAACCTCACCAAACAAACCAATAATTTGATTCAATGATTGATGGATCTTGGTTCCACGTATGAGCTTCATCATCTAAACAGGACTTCTGGTATTACCGGTATGGGCTGGATGTTCAACAAGTCTGAGACCATCACTGATGATCCGTAGTCAACGATCCAGAACCAGTGATCCAGAACCAGTGATCCGATCAAGCTCTGCTCAGATCTGCTCATGTGTTCAGATATTATGTTGATGCTCCTGGCTCTGCTGCTGACCACCCACGCTCTCACACTCCCACACGCACGCACGCGCGCGTCCGGATTAGCTGCTTTAAACGCTGCTAATTAAGGAGCCTTATCACCATGTTTTTAGGTGATCCCTACACATATTGTCCCTCTGTCACGTAGACGCGCACCATAGATGGACTCGAAGGTACCAAAGAAGGCTGTGTCGCGTCAACTCTCACCGTTCATGACAGTCAGCCTACGCTTGTCGTTTAGCTGTAAAGCTAACTAGCCTTAACAAGGTTAGTTGTGAGGAAGTGAAGGTTACTCACGGCGATCCGCTCCCCGCACCGAGGCCGTGAGCTGCTCCAGTTAGGGGATCACCCACGCGCTTAGCTGCTCGTGTCGAGCTGATCGCGAGGTCTGTCAAACTGACTCAGTGCTCAGCACGCGGGCGCTCGGGGGGCGGGGCTACGGTCACGTAAACAATCAGAACCATGAGCTCATCGCTTTTATCTGTGCTGGAACAGGAAGTGAGGCGGAGTTTCTTTGATCTTTGCTGAAAATGAAGATAAAAGCGCCGCTGAGTCCGCTCCTCCACGAGCCCTTTAGGGATTGCGCATGCGCAGAGAGTCTGTTGCGTGGCTATCTGCGTCTGTACATCTATACCGAGTGAAAATACCACCAACTCTGCCCCGAACGTTTGGTGCCGCTTGGCCAGCAGAAACAGGTTATGAACGCACGCGTACGCGCACGATCACGTTCAGCAATGAGCTCAGTTTATGGAGGGAAACAGAAATATCAGAACTGTTCAAGACACAAATAAGAACTGTATGAAACACGTCCTCGTCCATTTGACAACCTTTTATCACACTTTAGAAGCTTCTTTCCAAACTTATACACTTTAAAAAATTGTAAAAGGAAAAAAAACTGAAGAAAAATAATAAAAGTCTTTTAAATAACCTTCCTATTAAAAATAGAATTTCTGTAAGACTTTAGTTCAGCTCTCAGCCACCAGCTCTGGACTCCAGACGTCAGTTCTAGTTGTCGGGCCAAATGGTCCGAATCTACGCCGAGCAAAAGCGTCTAAAAGTGTAGCGTTGCTGTGCAGGAAGTCGCCGGCGTCCTCATCCCGCTCCTTCAAACATCACACGTGAAGAAAGGTGGAGAAGCTGCGCGTTGCTTCTCTGTAGGATCCAGAACCACTGGGGTGCTGAAGCTGCTCCCTCACAGAGGTCAGAGGGCGGCGTCGGGCCCTTCACTCTCAACCAAGACTCAGCGCTAACGTTGGGCTGTTTAGGATCAAGGAAAGACTGGGTTCTTTCTCTTTGTTTTCCTGAATCCGTCTCTCATTTCTGGGCCGACGGGTCCGTCCTGAACGGCTGGGGTCACATAACCATGTTTCAGAACCGAGGCTTCCTTCCTAACCCTAACCCTTCCCTCCTAACCCTAACCCCTAACCCTAACCCTCCTAACCCTAACCCCTCTCTCCTAACCCTAACCCTTCCCTCCTAACCCTTCCCTCCTAACCCTAACCCCCTAACCCTAACCCCTCTCTCCTAACCCTAACCTTCCCTCCTAACCTAACCCTCCTAACCCTAACCCTCTAACCCTAACCCTTCCCTCCTAACCCTAACCCTCCTAACCCTAACCCTCTTAACCCTAACCCTTCCCTCCTAACCCTAACCTTAACCCTCTTAACCCTAACCCCCTAACCCTCTTAACCCTAACCCTTCCCTCCTAACCCTAACCGTCTAACCGTAACCCGACCTGTGGAATAATGAGTTTGTTCAGAGTTGAGTTGTTCAGTCCAGCTGTGACCACATTCACCTCTGCTTGGCCTGGACAGAGGCTGTGAGAGGACCTGGGGGGACCTGGGAAGATCTGGGAGGACTGGGGAGGACCTGAGAGGACTGGGGAGGACCTGGAATAACCTGGGGAGATCTGGGAGGACTGGGGAGGACCTGGGAGAACTGGGGAGGACATGGGAGGACCTGGAATAACCTGGGGAGATCTGGGAGGACTGGGGAGGACCTGGGAGAACTGGGGAGGACATGGGAGGACTGGGGAGGACCTGGGAGAACCTGGGGAGATCTGGGAGGACCTGGTGGGCTGAGTCGCTTCCACTGACCGTAACCACAATTGACCCACTTTGTTTAGCAACAGGTGATACAGCAGAGCGCTGCGAAGAGGACACGTTTGGACCTGCTCCATGGCCTCCGCTGCTGTTAGCAACACACATCAACACACATCCAGTGTCCAGGTGCTCAAATCAGGTGTAGCCTTTGTTGTGGACTCCCAAAATCCCACTGATGAAGTCTTGACGTTGAGTGAGCAGATGAAAGCAACAACAAACATTCTTCTTACAAAACTACCAATGTGAACAAACGGCTGGTATTTTAGGGGTGTTTCCACAGTCCCGCCCTTGATGGCTGCACTAAAATGATGTAAGCTGTGAGAGTCGCTCGTCACCAACCATCCACCAACAGTCCACCGTGGGCGTGTGCTCGGACCACACAGCGGATCTCACAACTGTTCTGGCCCCTTTGAGTGATGCAGCAAATGCCCCTTCGGTTTCTAAAAGCCCTCATGTTGCTCTCTGCCACCAGCTGGGGGGGGGGGCGTCTCCAGATGCCGCTCGGCTCGCTAAGCCTGTCCTACTAGCAATCAAACTCAGCGCCAGAACGAAAGCCTTCTAACGGTGCACAGGTCATGCAGCAGCCACCTGATTCGCTGTTTCAGCTGGGGGAGGCGGGACAAAGGATCAGGAGGCTCCAGCTCGCCAGAGTGGTCCAACCAGGACTCCAACACTGCAGAGACAGAGGGGGGGGCAGTTAGCTGGTCCACTGTTTTCAGGGTCTCTGGAGTTGGACTCCCAGCTCAGGGGCAGGTTACCATCCAGCTCCCGCTCTATCAGGTCCATCCTGCTGCTGATCTGGTGATGGAGAGCCTCCACGTGCTCCAGCAGGTTGAGCTGACACTCGGCCACGGACGCTGTCCGGGGCTCCAGCGTGGGCGCCTGAGCCGCGGCGTCTTCACAGCCGCGAGTTTGGGCTTCTGCTCTTCCAGCCGAGCGTGTCAGCACCTCCCTGCAAACATCTGCGGCTGTTCTGTCCTGCAGAAGCAGAATCAAAGTGGACATCAGTCCTCCAAAGAAAAGAACTCACCTCCAACCCCGTCGAAAAGAGTAGCGCACTTTTCTTGTGCGTGCACAGAAAATCTCTGGGCGGTATGAATAGTCCCGCACCGACCAGAGCGTCCGGCTTCACGCTGCACACTTTTGGGTGGTTTCCTAGCAACAGCACGAGCGTGTTCTGTGAACGCCTTCTTCTTCACACACCCCTCTCGTCACAATAATATAGTCAACGGGCTGTTTGTCTCATTCAGCGGGACAATAATCAGGACGAGCAGCTTTGTCCCCAGCGCATTTACCCTTTTTACCTCCTGCTCTTCTTTCACTGCAGCCTTCCACTGTCCTGCCTCATCTGGCGTTTCCCAGGATGCACCAGGCTTTTGGTAGCAGTGCTCACTGCTGACATAGCAGAGCACCCCTTCCTCCCGTTTCCATGGCAGCCTCCACAGCTTCAGCTCGGGGTGGGACGGCGAGCTTCGTGGACCGACAGAGGGACAGAATGAAAAGGTGTTTGTGGGGACTCAGAGGACGCTCAGAGGAGCACTCACTGCAGCATGGCCATCTGGAGCTTGAGTCCACTCAGGACCTGAGTGAGGACCTGGACGTGTCCCAGCAGGTGGCTGGTGTGAGAAATCTTGGAGGAGTTGATCTGAGAGTAGTTCTCCTTCACACAGGACAGGCCGAACATCTGGCCCGAAATCAGCAGGTCAGGTTCTGACAGGAAATGTTGAGCACGCCGCCACCCTGCCCCCCCCGACACACACACACACAAACACATTATACACACACGTTCAGCATCACCATCATACTACTGTGAGATTCTGCCCGGTTACCATAGTGACGGCATACCTGCAAAGTGTCTGCAGTAATAACAGATGTAGTTTTGTGGGACGTTGTCTTCATATAATCCCATACAGGTGCCATGCTGCCAACATAGACAGGACTCACACTACACACACACACACACGCACACACACACACGCACACACAGGCGCACGTTAGCGCTCAATAAAAGCATGTTTGGACTTCCGTAGCTCAGGTGTGGAAGTGGATTACCTGAATCATGAAGTCATTTTCCTCGTCCACTTCGCACACACACCTCACCAGCTCACACTCCTCGGTCTCCATGCCGACAGGCCACGGGGGAGTGTCCTCTCCGCTCTCGGCCGTCAGTGTCGACCAGTCGCTGCCGTCGTCCACTGAAGGTGAGACACAAGGCTGAGGTCAGACAGGAAGTGTGGGGTCCTCGGGTGTGTGTGTGCCCACCTTGTGAAGGTGTGTTCGGAGGTTCACAAGGCTTCAGAGGGACCGCAGGTTTGTCTGAGATTTCATCATCGCTGCTGCACAGTCCTGAGCAGTAGACAAAGACAGCGTGTGGACAGGACATGAGGGCTGGAGGGAAGCGGCTCCTGTGGACCAGAAAGGCTTCTCACCTGGCTGACTCTTCCTCTTCTTCTTCTTTCTCTTCTTCATTTTCTTCTTCTTCTTCAGTTTGACTCTCAGGAAGTTCCTCCTGTCCTTCCTGTCCTGCCCTGTCTTCTCCCCACCTGCGTCCTGCTGTAGCTCACCTGGATGGGTTAGACACACACACACACACACACACTAGTGGGATAAACCTTTATTGGTGTGAAAGTTTCACGCCGGGAAACCCCGACTGTCACAGACAGACTACCTGTTTCCAGGGGGCCGGGGTCTCTGTCGTCATGGTGACAGGTCTGGATTTGGTCCCCTGACTTCAAGCCTGGCACAAAGTCATCCCTTTTAGAGGATGACCTCCTCCTCCTGCAACCATGACAGACAGTTCTTCACCCTCCTGCCGCTAAGCTCCGTGCACGTGTGTGACCCAGCCCACCAACCCACCTAGGAGGCTCCTCGCCGACACAGGCGTCCACCTGCTGCTCAGAGTGGTAGTACTTGATGTGGTAGTGCAGCAGGCTGGCCTTCCTGAAGGACTTGGAGCAGCCGGCAGCTGGACACTTGAAAGGGTTGTGGTCCAGTTCGATGGAGAGGATGGGAGGGGGCTGGTTCTTTATGACCCGGTACACTGAGAGGACAGACGGACGGACGCTCAAGACTTTCACAAAAGGTGTCCCTCTTTATCATGTAAGGTGAGTGTGTGTGTGTGTGTGTGTTGTGTGTGTGTGTGTGTGTGTGTGTGCCCTCACGTGGCTCTCGGCTGAACTTGTGTGTGGTGGGCAGGTGTGCCTGGCGCTCCAACAGGACATCTAAAAGATCAAATATGTCAAGTTGGCGCTAACAGCAGTGGAACCTCCTACAGATGCGTCGCCCATGCAAACGACAGGAAGTTCTGATTAAAACATCTGGATTTGAGCTGAAATTACCTCTGTCTATGTGGGGCAGCTTCGGTGGAACCAGCAGTGGAGGGTCACCTGTGAGGAGCTCGTTCTGCACTCCGCTGCTTGTACCTGGAGGAGGAGCAGCTCCTGGTGTTATCAGGAAGCAGTGGAGAATTCTGGGAGGTGCAACCAACTAGACTCACTTCCATCTGCTTGTTTCTTCGCTGGTGAATGACAGGAGGGACGCTCAGCCTTCCTCTTTTTCTCCTCCTCCTCCTCCTCATTCTCACCTCCTTCCCTTTCGTCAGCTGTCACCTTCTCCTCCACGTCCTTCTTATCTTCTCCCTCTTTCTGCTTCTCCTCCGCACTCTCCTCCTCACTGCCCCCGTCCTCCCAGTCCTCACTTCCCACCGCAGTCTTCTCAGCTCTGGAGTTCTGTTGCACGACACACACACACACACACACACACACACACACACACACACACACACACACACATAAACCCTGAGTAGTGCCGTCTCACAAAGGCCAAAAGGATGAAGTGGGCAATTTCTTACTTCCTGGAAGGGTTTGACCTTCGTGGGCTTCACCGTGCGAACAACACCATCGTAGAAACGAACCTTGTAGGAATCTGAAACACGTGCACGCAGACATGTGAAGCCTGACTGACAGCAGCATACACTCTTTCAGAGAGAGCGTGTGCCTCACTGTCTCTGTTGACGCTGAGGATCTTGGCGGGGTAGAACCGGCAGTCTGTCCAGCAGGCCAGAACCTTCATACCTGCAGCAAAGACCTGAGACACCGAGGCAAAAACACCAAAGCCATCATCTACACAACAAGGAAACATCACCTGCTCCAGTCAGCTGACTGGGATGTGTCATACCACGGGTGAATGTGGTGGACTCAAGCCCTGCCTCCTCAGGCTGACGCGCTCCAGCGGCCGCAGGAGCGGCGAGTTCCACTGAAACCATTCATCGTGACGGTGACTCCAGTGCTGGTAGTGGACCAGCACCCGTTCCCTGTCGCAGTCAATCTTCTTGATGGTGGCTGAATACCTGACGGGACGACAGTGGACGGATAAGACAACGCCACTGGTGGCGATGGTGATCAACGGTAATGGCGGTGGGCTCCAAACCATTTCTTGTGGCGTTCTCGGGCTTCTAGCTGAGCTCCAACCTCAAAGATGATCCCTGCCCTGTCTGGAGGAGTCTTCATCTGGCAGACACATGACATCCAATAGGAATTTATTAATGTTATCAACATCACAATTGGCCATGAATAACCGCTAGCAACAGCATCATCCACAAACTAATGCTTACCTAGAGGGCAAAAATTAAAATAAAGTGTACTATTCTGACGCAACATTTTGATATATTCTTTTCAGGGTTGGTTTGTTCGGCCAATGAATGTTGCCGTGGATGTCCTAAATCATTATATCATTGGGATTTAGCAAATTATTTGTCCCTTAACTGTTCTTGTAACAGAATTTAACTTTTAAGTGACAGCAAGATGAATATTCAAAGGAATATTAGCACATTTCTTCTGATCAAGATAAGAAAAGAAACAGCCATTAATGTCAATATTAGCAGGCTATTAAATCTCATTGGAATTGTTTCTGAAATGATGAACAACCCTTTAGGTGGTCTCCTCGGTGGTCCATTCTTACATGGCCAACACAGGCCCAGTTTAAACAAGTGATAAGCCCAACCGAACTGGGTTTATTCCCTTTGCGACCATCTGACGAGTGTTTCCGGGAAGAAAGGATCTGATTGGTCGGCCCGGAGTGACAGTCGCCTCTTCTGAAAGGTCATTGGATGCTTCTCTTGTCAATCACAGCTGAGTCCCCGCCTCTCGGCACCCGCAGAGATATTTGACAGTGGCTATATGCTAATGTTGCAATGGAGCTAGCTTGAGGTAGCACCGAGGTCTTCAGTTAGGAGCAAAATGCTCCGAGAAGGAGCTTCACTAGCTTCACTATTAACCAACCCAACCCAATGGGACGATGGCAGCCGTGCCAGAGACGCGCTCGTTTAAATGGAGTTGTCTTTTCTCCCCGGTGACTGATAGACAAGCTAACCGCTAACTAGCTGAACGGCTCAAAGTGACAGTCGCGAGCGGGTCAAACTTTTCATCAAAAGTCTCCGAAGCAAAGACGTTTCTCAACGAACAGCAACGTGTTTTCAAGGAAGCGAGAGACTGCGAGCAAAGCTTGTTTACCTCTCGCGTTTCACCAGCACCGCACTCTTCATACTGTTGTGATTGTTGGAGCGCGCGTGCGCAGACTCCGCCGCCACTCAGCTGTGTTGAGCCACAACAGGAACCTCGATGACGGTGCACGCACGCAATCCTGGCTGCTGCGTGTGGTGCCACAACAACAACGTTTATTACACGATCCGATCGACGAAGACGGCTTTTTTCAGCCCACCACAGCTTGACAATCATTACTCAGTAGCAGAGAAACCACTAAAAATTTATGGGGAGAAACACGACAAAGTCTGGGTCAGAACCTGAGACAGAATAATAAACGTCCCTTAATCCTTTATGGCATTTTTTGATACATCAAAATCTGTATTCTGAAAAATCAAAGGAACAATCCCAATAGATTTGGATCTCCTTCCTCTTATCTTGGACTATCTTCCTCCTCACTGGTTGCAGAGATCAAACTGAATGAGATGAAGGAAGCGATCTCCTGTGTCCCTGGACTCTTGTCATCCATCAGACCAGACCACGGATCTACAGGCTGATGACAGCGCAGCAGAAAGTAGGGCAAGGTCCCCTTCAACTGATTTCTTCTTGTCAGCAAGCATTCTCGGCAGCTGTAAGAGGGTCCGGTTGAAGGTCTCAGTCGGAGTTCCCCGAGCGTTGGAGGGCATTCTTCATTAGTGTCAGATACCTCCGTTTTCTAGTCCTACAGAACTCATTCTCAGACCCACAACCCTGATCGCGGTGTAATCCGCCTGGGTACCCGAAGGGGATAAAATCCTCAAAGATGCGACCAGCTGTGGTTCAACCAGATTTGTTTCCGTGGGATCAATTTGGGCAAACCTTGCAAAATGATCCTGTGCACAAGGAAGTATTCATATCTGCCAC